>NC_063169.1:3405641-3617627 GCF_023159225.1 Perognathus longimembris pacificus
TCGTCTCCAATTAGTCACCAAAAAGCCAGACGCGGAGCTGTGCTGTAAGTGGTTTGAGCAAAAGAGCTCAGGGACACCACCCAGGCCCTGAATTCAAGTCCCAGGGCCCAGGACACACACACACACACACTTAAATCAGATCTCCAACTGTTACTTTTTCAAACTGCAAATTTTAAAACATTAAGTTCCAAATATCCTAATTTCACTAGCTGTGTCACATTTCTAAGTAAGCTTTTACGATGTGCCTCATTTATGGGATGGAGATTAGTCATAGGTAAGTCAAGAGTAATTAGGTGGGAGAATCGTAATGGCATCAATTACTCTTTTGTCTCATAAGGCATAACTGTTTGAGAGGAAATCAATGCACAAAATTCTGTCTCACAAGTTGAGATTTGCAGATCGGGACAGACTCTTATTCTTTTTGTTGTTGTTGTTGTTGTTTTGCCAGTCCTGGGGCTTGAACTCAGGGCCTGAGCACTGTCCCTGGCTTCTTTCTGCTCAAGGCTAGCACTCTACCACTTGAGCCACAGCACCACTTCTGGCTTTTTCTGTATACGTGGTGCTGAGGAATTGAACCCAGGGCTTACGTATACCAGGCAAGCACTCTACCACTAGGCCATATTCCCAGCCCCTCTGCTCTTATTCTTTGCCGCATCAAATAAGTCACAGGATCTTCTGGGAACTTCCGTGGGGCCGTAGTAAGCTTCTGTGGTAGAACGTTGATGTCATGGCTTGTGAATGTCACTGCCTTCCTGCTGGGTGTCGGGTGTATGCCAGATGACCTGTGCAGTGATAAGTTCAAGACCTAAATAAAGACCCCGCATTTGGCAGGCTTACTCATGGGTGTTCATTACTCGTTTCAGGAACGGCATCCGTTGCAGTGGCTGGTCTCCTTGCTGCTCTCCGAATAACCAAGAACAAGCTAGCCGACCAGACGATACTGTTCCAAGGCGCTGGAGAGGTACCTGTTTGCACAGTGAAGCCTGCGGGCTCCTGGGATCTCGGTGGCATGGATTCTCGTAGTCTCGTAGATTATAAAATGTCAGCTTTTCTGGTGGTTCTCAAGTATTGTGGCTTATTGTTGCTTTCTAAGAGAAGCGAGTATAGAAGTAGAAAGGTTTTTCTTCTTATTTTTTTTTTTGTCATTGCCTTTTTTGTCCTGTTTTCTTATCTTGAAGTAGTTCAAGAGGTCAGTTTATGCGGGCAGTGCATCTTGATCGGTAAGGAAGGTGCTGGTTTGCATTTGCAGCGTGAGCAGATGTTGCCGTGGGTTTTTTTGGCGTGTATGTAAGGGGTGCTGAGAAGCCTCCACGGGGAGGGGAAACCAGACACCTGCTGCCGCCTCTCAGTCTCCTCGGCCACCCCAGTCACCGTTGCCGCTTGGTTCAATTCAGCCGGCACACCGGCAACTCTGTATATTCTTAAGCAAAAGTATTTGGAATTGAGACTCACAGTTCATCATAAACACTCACATGAGAAGAACGACTGTGATCTATAAGTACTACATTTGTAACTGCATATAAACAACAATTACAATCTCTGGAAGGAGGAGATGTAGCAAGACCAAATTCTGCCATTTCCTGTTGTCATTGCCCGTCATTTAGCCATTTGAAAGAGGAAAAGCAGACTCCATTGTTAGAAATTCACTTCTAGAAATAGAGACAGCAGTATAAATTTTCTTATGGCAAAACTGTCAAGATCTCTCTAGCGTTGAAGAATGTGATAAGTAAATTTTTAAAACCCCCCTTTTTGGGGGGTCAGTTACATTCTTCCACCTAGTTGAGCAAATTCCCACCCCGATGGCTACGCTCCCTTCCTCTGCAGACGGAGAAGCTTGAGCTAGCGAGTGGGCATGGTTGACACATTCTTTACTTCTGATTCCGTCTGTTGGAGCAAAGCTCCTACTAAGGATTAAGTATAGTGACAATCAAGGATTTTACTGATGGATCTGTTGCTCAGTTGCAAGCTGTGAAATAATGGTTCTGCTGTGCTCTGAAGAGCTCAGGCCACATGTGGTGAAATACTTTGTGAAAGGTGACTGGCATGCTTAAGTCTGAGAGCTTCTGGCAACTTCTTACTGCCCGAGGCAAAGTGAGGTGAATGTAACTCGGGATGAAACCGGGTGAGGGATGAGTTTTGCAATCTTTGTTCCCCTGACCTCGTTCTCAGGCTGCCCTGGGCATTGCTCACCTGATCGTAATGGCCATGGAGAAGGAAGGTTTGCCAAAGGAGAAAGCGATCAGAAAGATATGGCTGGTTGACTCAAAAGGATTAATAGTGAAGGTAAGAATGTGGTCTTGAATAATCGGGAACATCAGTTATGCCTTTCTAGTGACAGTCTGTTGTTTTTCTTTGTGGTGGGGTGCTGTCCCTGAGCTCTTTTGCTCAAGGCTTGGTTTCTGATGGTTAACTGTGATAAGAGTCTCATGGCCTCTGCTGCCCTGGCTGGCGTTGAGCTGCAGTCTTCAGATCTCAGCCTCTTGAGTAGCTAGGATTGCAGACATGGGCCACCAGCAGTTGGCTTGACTGTCACTCTTGAAGACTCCTGGTAGTCCTGCCCCTACCCGTATGCTGTGTTAAAAGAGCAGCATTAAACACGAACCCTAATGTCACACAAATAATTCTGACAATGATCTTAGGTGCACAAGAAAACGATGGCTCAGGAAGAGATTCTGTTTTGAGCGTGCAGGCCCCTCCCAACGCTGTGCACCTGTCTCCTTGAATTTCCCTGGCTTCCAAGAGAGACAGCAGACACCGAGGCAGATGAAACACACAGTGGCCCCTTTAGAGAGCAAGCGCTGTCAGGTGTATGCTTAGCTACAGATGCTGGGGCGGGGTGGGGGTGGGGAAATGACTCTCAATGTGCGACGTTCTCTCAAAAATCCATTTCTCGAAGGATAGAAAGGGAATTTGTGCAAGACTTTAATAAGAGGCCGTGTGAATGTTGCCTTCTCTGAGCCTCAGTTTTCCCATCTTTAACAAAGATAATAAATAAGACGTTGCTGCCTGGGCTGGCTTCAAACCGTGGTCCTTGGATCTCAGCCTCCTGAGTAACTGGGATTACAGGCATGAGCCACCAGTGCTCAGCCTATATCACTCTTTATAAAACTGATTGGAAAATGAAAAGACACAAACCCTCTTTCTGTGCAAAGATGGCATGAATTGTGCTGTCCCGGGAGTGTAAAACAGTCTGAAAGTCCAGAACTGTGCTCATAGTGGTATTTTAATGTGAAATTTGAGTGTATGTATACAGATTGTGACCTAAGTTTACAAAGATTTATTGAGCTCAGATTTCAAGTTCCATGGATTATAATATTTGGAGTAACTGAAGTTTTTGGCCAAACCTAATCAGCCATTCCTACTGCATGTCTTTTACTTGCCAAGACAAAAAAGTGCAAATATTATTTCTAAGGAAAGTTCCATTCTAAAAGCTTGCTAGATATTCAGTAGCTTGCTAACTATTTGATATAGAAGGACGGAAATTTCAATTGATCAATTTTTTTATGTCTTTGAAGTCAGAATTCTTATACTGAGCTTTGATACAAACTAAGAAATCTCAGAATAATTAAAAAATTAGGATAATCTTGCTTTCAACTTGACATGATTCTTGTTTTTTCTTTGTCCTCAGACAACATCTGTTGAGAGCCAAATGGTAGCCATTTTATAAACTTAGAGTGTAATTGTTTATAATACATTAAGAGAATCATGAAGTTTTAATCAGAACATTTTCTTGGGAAAGCCCCTTCACATTCAAAAAATATAAAAACCCCAGCCTCAAATGCTAACTGTCGCGGACTCATCTTTGGAACTTTCTTATTAAGGAATGGTGATTACTTTAATTACGTCTCACTTCAACACACATTGTAGCGTTTCCCATAATTGATCTCAAAACCCTATGTGCAGTGGAAGGGGGTTGATGATGCAGAATATCAGTATTGTCAGGAATAACCTCAGTGCTCGTAAGTTGAAATGAACCACTTAGTCACTGATGTGATGCAAACATCTTCCTTTCGTATTTTATAGCAGGAGATCTGGATATATCAGTTTAGTCAATGCATATTATAATACATTTTAATACAAACAAGCCGGTATTCAACAAGTGACACCCTTCTCAAGTGCAGTCAGAGGAAGAAGGAAGGTAATCAGGAGAGGAAAGAAAAGCGTTGGCACCGTGGCCAGGTGTGTGCACATTGCACAATTGTGACTTTGGAATATTTTCAGGTAGGACAGGAAGCCACAGAGAAAACCAATCCAGGCTTAACCTACTTCTCAAATGAGGATAGTTTGGCTTCCGCCAGTAGAGCCAGTGACTGCTAAGACACGGCGCTTATAAAGCGGGCTATCCCCCAGCTCTGCTAGGGTGGGCCGCTGCTCACCCCGAAGAAGGTCAGAGCCTGCTTGGGAATTTGCTTTCGTTTTGTTTTACTTTGCTTTGTTTCAAATAATTTTACCTTATTTTATTTTTTATTTAAAGTTAAATGCATCACCTGTATAGGGATCACGAAGCGAGGCATGCTGTGTGTTATACAGGCAGTTTTGTCGATAGGGTGCAAAATACCAGACTAGGGCTGTGGCGTCCAACGCAGATGAAACTTCTCTCCTCCCATTGTTCTATCAGACATTTCACAGCGGGAGCTGCCGCCCCCGAGCGACACCCAGCAGATTCCACACACACATGCCCAACACACTCTGCCTCCCAGGAGCCTTTGCAGCTTGGAGCGAGGCCGAGAGATGACCCGCCTCTCATTTCACGTCGAGTGCGACACTGCATAGGAGGCCTTAAGAGACAGAGGCCAGAGGCCCGATGGCGTAGGCGCTTAGGCAGTCAGATGGCCATTAATGTCACTGCTCCGTTGAAACCAAAGTCACAATTCAGTGTGCCGTGTCTTCTGGCCTGCACTGGAGGAGAGAAGGAAGGAAAGGAAACAGGGAGGGAGGAAGGGGAGAAAACAAGATGAGGCGTTTGGGATTTCTGAGTGAAGAGGGGTTCACGTGTATTTTGCCAAAAGAAGGTCAAAAGTCACTTCAGCAGGGGATCCTGGGAAGGGAAAGGACATGATTTTGCTCTCAGGCTGAAGTAGTCGGCGTGAGGGGTTTGTGTGTCACGACGTCACGGTTCCCAAAGCCCAGGGGAAGCGAGCCGCGCGTGTGGGAAAGCCAAAGTCACGGCGGCTGCGGTGGCCGTGGAGATCCAGGGCCGCGGCCAGGTTCATCCAGGCAGTTCTGGGCCCCCGGGTGCTTGCGGCGCATCTGGAGGCTCTTGGCGCGCCCGTGGGCTCGTGGAGTGTCTGTGGCTTCTTGGCGTGTCTGTGGCTTCTTGGCATGTCCGTGGCCTCTCGGCGCATCCGTGGCCTCTCGGCGCGTCCGTGAGCTCTCTGCGTGTCCGTGGGCTCGTGGAGCGTCCGTGGGCCCTCGGTGTGTCCGTGGGCTCTCGGCGTGTCCGTGGGCTCTTGGCGCGTCCGTGGGCTCGTGGAGTGTCCGTGGGCCCTCGGCGTGTCCGTGGGCCCTCGGCGTGTCCGTGGGCTCATGGTGTGTCCACGGGCTTGTGGCTGGGCTTGCTGCCTGCCGGGCAGCAGCTTGGGGGAGGGGGTGACTCCCAGTGCGGGCCCCAGGTTCTGCCTTCTCTGGCCAGTTTCTGCCTGGGCCACTGTGATTCGTGAGGTGACGTTCGTGATAAAGCACACGGCTCTCCTCGCTTTAGGGACATCCTAGGCACGTTTATTTAAAGCTATATACTAACGGCAGTTTGGCTCTGTTTTCCTCCAGCATTTTTCTGTCTCCTTTATGACTTGCTGCCCATCTAAGCACTTTGAACAGGAGGAAAAAAAAGGAAAAAGGAAAGAAACAGCAGAAATCTGTGATTCCCATTTATTGTTCTTTAGCTTTCTTTCCTTAGAGCGCATCATTTTGTACTTTTTTTTCCCCCTGAAAACACACCCTTTAACCTGTCCCTGGTAGGAATCTGGCAAGTCGTTTCCAATCATCGGGGAAGCCTCTTGGAACCCCCCTGGGGGGCTGGGCTCACGGTGGACTGGACTGGAGGGGAGGGGAGTGGGTCCTGGAGCGTGGGCTTGGTTCTGCACCTCCTTCGGGGACGGGCGCCATGTGGCCTTGGCGAGCCCAGATCCGGTTCCCTGCACGGGGACAGGACCGCACATGAACATGCTTTCCATCGCTGGCCCGGCCGTCAGAGGCACCGCGCCGAGGCCAGCGCTTTGGAGCCTTGCCGTGAGAAGATGCAGTCTCCGTCTTTGTCACTGCCAGGGTCCTTCCTGTCTTTCGAGATGGGTTTGCATTACGGATGACTCAGTCTGTGCTTGATACAAACCGACGCCTCTCTACACGCTATTTTAAGCAGCAAGGTTGTGTGTTGCCAGATTGGATTTGGTTTTCAGCTTCTCACACAGCCATCCTTAGGACTTCTTTGCTGGTTCTGTTTTCCCGTGTGGGTGGTGACTTTGTGGTTTGGTAATGTAATGAAAAGGAAGGGTTTCTACTCCCGTGGCGGTCGTGGGCACCTGGCTGTTGGTCAGTCAAGTGTCTTTTGGTGGGGCTGTGGCCGGGCCCTGGCTCTTGGGCTCACTCCTTTGCCGGTCTTCTTTGGACCGTGCCCAGTCTTATTGTGTGGTGCCTAAGCCCCCCCCCCCCCCAATCAAAGAATAACAGCAATATTTACCTGGGAGAATGTGGCTTTTTTTAAACCACTTACAATTCCTTCTTTGTTAATAATCCTAAAACTCTGATACATACTCTTCTCTCTGATTCTTCCAGTAGGTTTCTTCTTTTCTATTTTAAAATGAACCACAAAGTAGAGATGAATTATAGTATTTTCCAGTTATAAGAGGGAAAGATGATACTGGCCCGTGGTAATGGGACACGGACAAAGGTTCTTGGCACTGCCCGATGTTCACCATTTCTTTGGCAGAGTGCCCCACCCAGTTGTGCGGCATGGACAGGGTGACAGGCCCGAAGGGGGAGACACGGCCCCCCAGAACAAACGAAACTAGCTTCCTCTTATGTTCTCGCCTGTACACAAAAGTAGGTAGAGGCTGGAGACCTGGCTCAGGTAGGGAGGCGCCTGCCTAGTGGGCGTGAAGCCTGGGCTCAAATGCCCCCACCGGAAAAAGTGGTTGAATGGCCACGGTATAAAGTTCAGAAAAAGTTATATGAAGTGACAGTAAGCAGGTATTTGAGAATTAAAAAATAATTCCTTAATTGCAGCGTGATGGGCGGCGACTTTGTACTTTCATAACTTTCTTAGACACCATGACCATCTTTTATTTGAGGCAAGGTCTCACTAGGTAGCCTGGGCTGGCCTCCCACTTGCAGGAGCCCTGCCTCAGTTTCCCCCGGGCGGGGATTTCAAGCAGCCCCCTTGGCCAGGACACGCTGTGGGTGCCGGCGAGCTCCTCCCGGGCTCCGCTGGAAGGGAAGGGCTGGCTTGAGCATGCCGGCTGTGGGTTCTGGAACACAGGAACTCTGTGACAGGACTGCGTCCGAGCAGTAGGCGTACGGCTAAGGCGTGGGGCCATGAGGTGGTGGAGGTGGCCTCGGGGCGCAGAGGCTCCGTAGGCGTCCTGGCATCTTGCCGGTGGCTCATGTCCCCCCCACTGTGTCCCGCAGGGCCGTGCTTCCTTAACCCCGGAGAAGGAGCAGTTTGCCCACACGCGCACGAGGAGATGAAGAGCTTGGAGGCCATCGTGCAGGAGGTGAAGCCGACCGCGCTCATAGGTAACGCCGCCCCCGCCCGGGCCCCGCGAGCTTGCGGGCGAGCGCCGGAGCCGCCCCGGCCCCCACGCCGTGGGCGCTGCGTGGGGCTCGAGCCCCTGCCCCGGCCGGAGGGCCCGGCGTCCCTCTCGGAAGGCGGAGCTCCGCCCCGGGCGTCCTGACCGCCGCGCCCCGTCGCTTCCCCAGGCGTGGCCGCCATTGGCGGAGCCTTCTCCGAGCAGATTCTCAAGGACATGGCGGCCTTCAACCAGCGCCCTATCATCTTCGCCCTGAGTAACCCCACCAGCAAGGCCGAGTGCTCCGCGGAGCAGTGCTACAAGCACACGCAGGTGAGGCCGCGCGCGAGCGGAGCGCAGAGCGCCAGCCCCGAATGAACAGCTCGGGGGCGGCGCCCAGGCCCCGAGTTCAAACCCCACCACCAGCGGGGAGCGAGCAAGGTCGCCCGGGGGTGGGGGGGAGGCCTTGGTTTTCCTGGGTGTTACTGCGCCTCCCTCCTCTTGCAGGAGGTAACCGTGCAGTGCTTCCCCGCGATCTTTTCATTCCCCGAGGGCTGGGGGGGCGTCTGAGATGTGCAATCCGTGGGCTAGGAACGGAACCCGGGGGTAGGCGGTCATCAAGATGGCTCTGAGCGAGCTCCTCCCCGCCGCGGCGCGCGCAGCGTATTGGCCAAGTCCTGGCTTGCGTTTCTGGGGCTCGGGCGGGGCCGGGCCCGCCGCCCCGACGCCCGGCCGGGCCGCGGGCTGCAGCTTCCCTGTTGAAGACAGAGGTCAGCGATCCCGGGTGAGGCGGGGCTCGTCCAGCCCTGAGAGGAGGCGGCGGGGCACGGGCGGGCGGCCGCGGTCCACCACGCGCAACGCCGGCTTCGGAGAGAAGCCCAGAGTGAAGCGGCGCGGGGGACTCGCGGTCACGCCGCCCCGCGGACCCCGGCCCCGCAGACCCCAGCCCCGCGGACCCCGGCCCCGCGGACCCCGGCCCCGCGAACCCCGGCCCCGCGGACCCCGGCCCCGCAGACCCCGGCCCCGCAGACCCCGGCCCCGCAGACCCCGGCCCCGCGGACCCCAGCCCCGCGGACCCCAGCCCGGGTGGCGCCGCGTTTCCCGTGGAACCGCTCCATGGCTTAAGGCTCTTATTGGGGGGTCCTTGGGGGTCCTCATTAAGCTGTCAGTGAGTTTGCCTCACATTCCTCAGTGGTCTTTAAGTTCTGCGTGTGTGTGTGTGCGCACGCGTGCACACGCGCGCGGAGCCCGGGACTTGAACTCGGGGCCTGGGAGCTGTCGGGAGCGTTCACTCTCAGGGCTGGCGCCCTCCCTCCCGGCCTCGGCGCCCCGCCCTGCCCGGTCCGGGTTTGGCCTCCGTCCTCAGAGCTCAGCCCCCGGCAGGGTGCCCCCTCCCCCCGCCCCCCCGCCCCCCCCCCCCCCCCCGCGCGCCCGCCCCGACGTGCTCGCGAGCGGCCGCGTCCTGCCGCAGGGCCGCGCGATCTTCGCCAGCGGCAGCCCTTTCGACCCGGTCACCCTCCCGAGCGGACGGACGCTGTTCCCCGGCCAAGGCAACAACGCGTACGTGTTCCCCGGCGTGGCGCTGGGCGTGCTGGCCTGCGGGCTGCGGCACATCACCGACAAGGTCTTCCTCTCCACCGCCGAGGTACGCGGCCCCCCTCCCCGACGCCCGCCCCCGCCGCCCGCCCCCGCCGCCCGCCCCCGCCGCCCCCGCCCCCGCCCCGCTCCCGCCCCCGCCCCCGCCCCCGCCCCCGCCCCCCGCCCCCCCGCCCCCCGCCCCCGCCCCCCCGCCCCCGCCCCCGCCCCCCCCCGCCCCCACCCCCCGCCCCCGCCCCCACCCCCGCCCCCACCCCCGCCCCCCCCCCTCCCCCCGCCCCGCCCCGCCCCGCTCCCGCTCACCACAACCCCGCCCCGCCGTCCCCGAGGCCGGCCCGCCCCGCCCCCGCCCCGCCCCCACCCCCCGCCCCCGCCCCGCCCCCGCCCCCACCCCCGCCCCCGCCCCCACCCCCGCCCCCGCCCCCGCCCCCACCCCCGCCCCCGCCCCGCCCCCGCCCCGCCCCGCTCCCCGCCACACCCCCGCCCCGCCGTCCCCGACGCCGGCCGCCCCGCCCCCCGCCCCCGCCCCCACCCCCGCCCCCGCCCCGCCCCCGCCCCCACCCCCGCCCCCCCCCGCCCCCACCCCCGCCCCCGCCCCCGCCCCCACCCCCGCCCCCGCCCCCGCCCCCGCCCCGCCCCGCTCCCGCCACACCCCCGCCCCGCCGTCCCCCGACGCCGGCCGCCCCGCCCCCGCCCCGCCCCCCGCCCCCGCCGTCCCCGCCCCCCCGCCCCGCCCAGGGGTTTAAGGGCTCGTGGCTGCTTCACGCAGACCCGGCCGGAGCGAGGGGGCTCCGGGTGCTCCGTGTCCCGGGAGGGACGGAGCCGCCGGCTGTGGCTCAGCCTCCCGGCAGGATCTTCAGAACCCCAGGGGCCCCCCGCCCTCCGGCACCCCCCAGGCCTGCGGTCGTGGCCCCCCCCCGCCCTCCGGCACCCCCAGGCCTGCGGTCGTGGCCCCCCCCCCGCCCTCCGGCACCCCCAGGCCTGCGGTCGTGCCCCCCCCCCCCCAGAGCGGGTCACGGCGCCGTGGGTGGGGCAGGGCCCGGGGCTGCGAGCGGAGACTCGGCCCCCCGGGAGGCGCCGTGGGCTTGGGGGGCATCAGCCCCCGTCCCCCGCTGCCCAGGACGGCCTGGGGGCGCGGCCCCGGGCCTGCGGGAACCCAGAACGGGCCGGGGGGGGCAGGGGGGGGGACCCTCATCCGGGACGCCACACGGGAGCCGTCTCCCCAGCCCCTCAGCGCCCCCTCGTGACCAGCGGCGGAACCGCCCGCCCTTCCCCGCCGGGAGAGTGCGGTCCAGAGGCCGCCCCGCCCCCGCCCCGCCCCGCCCGCCCCGCCCGCCCCGCCCCCCGCCCCGCCCCGCCCGCCCCGCCCGCCGCCCGCCCCGCCCCGCCCCGCCCCGCCCCGCCCGCCCCCGCCCGCCGCCCCGCCCCCCGCCCCGCCCCGCCCGCCCGCCCCGCCCCACCCCCGCCCCGCCCCGCCCCCGCCCCGCCCCCGCCCCCGCCCCCGCCCCCGCCCGCCGGCCCCGCCCCGCCCGCCCCGCCCGCCGGCCCCGCCCCCCGCCCCGCCCGGCCCGCCCGCCCCCGCCCCGCCCCGCCCCGCCCCGCCCGCCCCGCCCGCCCCGCCCGCCCCCCGCCCCGCCCCGCCCGCCCCGCCCCGCCCCGCCCCCGCCCCGCCCCGCCCCGCCCCGCCCCGCCCCGCCCCGCCCGCCGGCCCCGCCCCCGCCCCCGCCCGGCCCGCCCGCCCGCCCCGCCCCGCCCCGCCCCGCCCCGCCCCGCCCGCCCCGCCCGGCCCGCCCGCCCGCCCCGCCCCGCCCGCCCCCGCCCCGCCCCGCCCCCGCCCCGCCCCGCCCGCCCCGCCCGCCGGCCCCGCCCCCGCCCCGCCCCGCCCCGCCCCGCCCCCGCCCGGCCCGCCCGCCCCGCCCCGCCCCGCCCCGCCCCGCCCCGCCCCGCCCGCCGGCCCCGCCCCGCCCCGCCCCGCCCCGCCCGCCCCGCCCGCCCCGCCCCGCCCCCGCCCCGCCCCGCCCCGCCCGCCCCGCCCCGCCCCGCCCCGCCCCGCCCCGCCCCGCCCCGCCCCGCCCCGCCCCGCCCGCCGCCCCGCCCCGCCCCGCCCGGCCCGCCCGCCCGCCCCCGCCCCGCCCCGCCCCGCCCGCCCCGCCCGCCCCGCCGGCCCCGCCCGCCCGCCCCGCCCCGCCCGCCCCGCCCCGCCCCGCCCCCGCCCCGCCCCGCCCCGCCCCGCCCGCCGGCCCCGCCCCCGCCCCGCCCCGCCCCGCCCCGCCCCGCCGGCCCGCCCGCCCCGCCCCGCCCCGCCCGCCCCGCCCCGCCCGCCGCCCGCCGGCCCCGCCCCGCCCCGCCCCGGCCCGCCCGCCCGCCCCCCGCCCCGCCCCCGCCCCGCCCCGCCCGCCCCGCCCCCGCCCCGCCCCGCCCGCCCCGCCCCGCCCCGCCCCCGCCGGCCCCGCCCCGCCCCGCCCCACCCGCCCCGCCCGCCGGCCCCGCCCCCGCCCCGCCCCGCCCGCCCCGCCCGGCCCCGCCCGCCCCGCCCCGCCCGCCCCCGCCCGGCCCGCCCGGCCCGCCCCGCCCCGCCCCCCGCCCCCCGCCCCCCCCGCCCGCCGGCCCCGCCCCGCCCCGCCCCGCCCGCCCCGCCCGCCCCGCCCGGCCCGCCCCGCCCGCCCCGCCCGCCCCGCCCGGCCCGCCCGCCCCGCCCCGCCCGCCCCCGCCCGGCCCGCCCGCCCCGCCCCGCCCCGCCCCCCCCGCCCGCCCCGCCCCCCGCCCGCCGGCCCCGCCCCGCCCCGCCCCGCCCCCGCCCGCGGCCTCGGGCGCTCCTGGTCCTGCCCCCCGCATGCGCTGTGGGCTCCCGCACGCCTGGTCTCTGTTGAGCCAGGTCTGTTTGGTGGCATTCGTTTCCTCCATTCTACTTTTCCCTACCTCTTGATTCCTGCTCTTTGTTGTGATAACTCACCGCGTCTGTGCGTGTCACCTTCTCACACCTGTGCGTGCCTCGCCTCACCTGTGCGTGCCTCATCTTCTCACACCCGTGCGTGCCTCACCTTCTCACACCTGTGCGTGTCACCTCACACCTGTGTGTGCCTCACCTTCTCACACCCCGTGCGTGGTCACCTTCTCACACCCGTGCGTGCCTCACCTTCTCACACCTGTGCGTGTCTCACCTTCTCACACCCGTGCGTGTCACCTTCTCACACCCGTGCGTGTCTCACCTTCTCACACCTGTGCGTGTCTCACCTCACACCCGTGCGTGTCTCACCTTCTCACACCTGTGCGTGCCTCACCTTCTCACACCTGTGCGTGTCACCTCACACCTGTGCGTGCCTCACCTTCTCACACCCGTGCGTGTCTCACCTTCTCACACCCGTGCGTGTCTCACCTTCTCACACCTGTGCGTGTCACCTCACACCTGTGCGTGCCACCTTCTCACACCTGTGCGTGTCTCACCTTCTCACACCTGTGCGTGTCTCACCTTCTCACACCTGTGCGTGTCACCTCACACCTGTGCGTGCCACCTTCTCACAACCTGTGCGTGCCTCACCTTCTCACACCCGTGCGTGTCACCTTCTCACACTGTGCGTGCCTCACCTTCTCACACCTGTGCGTGTCACCTTCTCACACCTGTGCGTGCCTCACCTTCTCACACCAGTGCGTGCCTCACCTCACATCTGTGCGTGTCACCTTCTCACACCTGTGCGTGTCACCTTCTCACACTGTGCGTGCCTCACCTTCTCACACCTGTGCGTGTCACCTTCTCACACCCGTGCGTGCCTCACCTCACACCTGTGCGTGCCTCACCTTCTCACACCCGTGCGTGCCTCACCTCACCTGTGCGTGTCTCACCTTCTCACACCCGTGCGTGCCTCACCTCACACTGTGCGTGTCACCTCACACACCGTCGCGTGCCTCACCTTCTCACACCTGTGCGTGTCACCTTCTCACACCCGTGCGGCCTCACCTCACACCTGTGCGTGTCACCTTCTCACACCTGTGCGTGTCACCTTCTCACACCTGTGCGTGTCACCTTCTCACACCCGTGCGTGCCTCACCTCACACCTGTGCGTGCCTCACCTTCTCACACCCGTGCGTGCCTCACCTCACCTGTGCGTGTCTCACCTTCTCACACCCGTGCGTGCCTCACCTCACACTGTGCGTGTCACCTCACACCTGTGCGTGCCTCACCTCTCACCACCTGTGCGTGCCCACCTTCTCACACCCGTGCGTGTCACCTTCTCACACCCGTGCGTGTCACCTTCTCACACCCGTGCGTGCCACCTTCTCACACCCGTGCGTGTCACCTTCTCACACCCTTGCGTGTCACCTTCTCACCACCCGTGCGTGTCACCTTCTCACACCTGTGCGTGTCACCTTCTCACTACCCGTGCGTGCCTCACCTTCTCACACCTGTGCGTGTCACCTTCTCACACCCCGTCGCGTGCCTCACCTCACACCTGTGCGTGCCTCACCTTCTCACACCTGTGCGTGCCACCTTCTCACACCCGTGCGTGTCACCTTCTCACACCCGTGCGTGTCACCTCACACCTGTGCGTGCCACCTTCTCCACACCTGTGCGTGTCTCACCTTCTCACCACCTGTGCGTGTCACCTTCTCACACCCGTGCGTGTCACCTTCTCACACCCGTGCGTGCCCACCTTCTCACACCCGTGCGTGTCACCTTCTCACACCCGTGCGTGCCTCACCTTCTCACACTGTGCGTGCCTCACCTTCTCACACTGTGCGTGTCACCTTCTCACACCCGTGCGTGTCACCTTCTCACACTGTGCGTGTCACCTTCTCACACCCGTGCGTGTCACCTTCTCACACCTGTGCGTGCCTCACCTTCTCACACTGTCGTGCCTCCCCTCTCGCTGTGATCCCGGCTGCTCGCGGGGCGATTCCATGGCGCTGCCCGCCGTGTTCTTCACCCCCCGGCTCGTGAAGCCCGCCGATGGGAAGTGGGCGCGCGCGGCTCCCCGCCTGCGGCTCAGCTCCTTAGGGGAGCAGCCGGTGTCCGGGAGAGGCCCGCGCACACCCAGAGGCGGCGGGGAGCTGCTGCTCTAGTGTTGGTTATTGGAGGTGCTGTGCAGTCGCCTGGCCCAGGCGGAGAGCGCGTGGCGTGGTGGGCAGTGTCCCCCCCGTCCCTCGCTCCTCCGCCGGTCCCCCCCACCCCCCCACCCCCGCACGTCGCAGCCCTTGCTTTCCCCACGAAGCGTCCGGCGAGCACCGCTGCTGCGTGTGCTCCTCCCCTGCCCTCCACGGCCGTGCCTCCCTTCGCCTTCCAAAGACAGACGCACGGGCACCAGACAGAAAGAGGGGGAAACAGACAGCAGCCAACACAGACCCCCTCCACTGCCCGCAGCTCGGGATCGGTGTCGCTCTGGGAGGCGGGGTGCACGCGGGTGTGGCCTCTTGGCGACCCTCGCCTGAGCATGGCCGCCTGGGGCAGCAGGGAGCGTCTGGGAGTCAGCGAAGGACGGAGAGACTCGGGGCCCTTGCAGTCCCTCCCGGGGGGAGCAAGGCCTCGCGAGGCTTCACCCCCCCTGCCCCCCGCCATCTTCCGGCAGTCTCTTCAAGGGAAGAGTGTAAAGAAAGCGCCCGAGGCGGCGGGTGCTAGCCCCGAGCGCGCGTGAGGCTCGGTGCTCCCTCCGTGCTGGGGTGCTCGGTGCCCCGTCCCGGTTGCTCCGCTTCACAATGCGCCCGGGTCAGGTGGCCGCAGCCCGGAGCCGATCGCCGGGCTGCCGTGTGTGCCTTCTTCCCAAATGAAGACTGACAGCTAGGACCCCCCCCACCCCCCCCGCTCGGCCCGCGAGTCCGTGGCGGGCGCCCCGTCGTAGGAACGAGGAGGGAGTGCCGTCAAGGGTGGTCCATCTGCCCAGCCACCGACAGGTGTGGCAGAGATCGGGGTTCAGGTAGAGGGTCCATCCCCCCCACCGCCGGGCCCTCCCCCACAGAGTGACCCCAGCTCCACCACCCAGCGGTTTCCTCCTCAGTTAAACAGCAGCGCTAGGGACTCCTAAACGCCGACAGCTGCACAGCGCCTGACCTCAGCCGGCATAGATCCCTTGCCCGGCAGGTGACTCGTTCAGTGGCCCAGACGTAACGATGGCACTGTGGCCCAGTGTTGAGTGTGTTGGTGGCCACGGGCTCCCTTCCTCCGCAGCCAGCGGCGGACCCGCCTCCCGGGTGAGGGAGCCCTCCTCCCGGGTGAGGGAGCCCTCCTCCCGGGTGAGGGAGCCGCCTCCCGGGTGAGGGAGCCCTCCTCCCGGGTGAGGGAGCCGCCTCCCGGGTGAGGGAGCCGCCTCCCGGGTGAGGGAGCCGCCTCCCGGGTGAGGGAGCCGCCTCCCGGGTGAGGGAGCCCTCCTCCCGGGTGAGGGAGCCGCCTCCCGGGTGAGGGAGCCCTCCTCCCGGGTGAGGGAGCCCTCCTCCCGGGTGAGGGAGCCGCCTCCCGGGTGAGGGAGCCCTCCTCCCGGGTCCTCTTCCTGCAGCAGCAGCACCTTGCAGAATAGCTCGGTCCATTTTCTGTTGCTGAAACAAACTGCTTGCGGGCGGGACTCGATAAAGAGAAGAAGTCCAGAAGCATTTCCCCCCCCTCTGCTCACTCCCCGTGGTGGTCTCCCCCCCCTCTGCTCACACCCCGTGGGTGGTCTTCCCCCCCCTCTGCTCGTTCCCCGTGGGTGGTCCCCTCCCTTCTCTCTCCCTGCTGGGGGGAGGGGGAGGTGGGGTCTCCCCATCTTTTCCCTCACGGCGTGATTCCTGACACGGGCCAGCGCGCGGCCCTGGCTGGGTGTGCGTGCGGCGGAAGTGGGGGTGGCGGGGGGGGGGGTGCGGTGGTGGAGGGCAGAGCACAGGGAGCCATGTCTGTCTCCGTTTGTGGCGCTCAGGTCATATCGCAGCAGGTGTCAGACGAGCACCTGGAGGAGGGCCGGCTCTACCCCCCGCTCAGCACCATCCGCGACGTGTCCCTCAAGATCGCCGTGAAGGTACCAGGGCGCCCTTCCCTCTCTGTGTGTGTGTGGGGGGGGGGGGGTGAGCATGGTGTGCGCACGCGCAAACACACGCACACCACGCTTGAACTCAGGGCCTGGGCTCTGTCCAGGTTAGCGCTCGGCCCCGGCGCCTCCGCCTCCGGCTTTGGCCATGAGTAGCTGGAGATGAGCGTCTCCCGGGCTTCCCTCCCCGGCCGGCTCTGAACCGTGGTCCTCAGCCTCAGCTGTCTGAGCAGCGGGGCTGACGGGCGCGAGGTGGCGCGGATGGTTGTGGACGGTAGCGGCTTCCTCGTGATGTGTGCGTGCGTTTCCCACTGGCCCCGAAGTCAGGGGCGTGAGGCCCAGCGCAGACAAGAGAAGAAGCTGCTGCCCCTCACACACACACGCACACACACACACACGCGTGTCAGGAAGCGCACACACCGTGGCCTGACGCCCGCCCGCGGCCCGAGGGTGTGGGGAACCCCGGGCGTGGAGCCGCAGGTGCCAGCAGTGCGGGTGACCCGACGGGGCTGGCTGTGCTGAGAGGGGGCAGCGGGACCGGAGGCCGCCGGCCAGGGCTCTGCAGGGCACTGGACAGCCCCGTCCCGTCCCACCCCTCAGCCGCCCTCCGCCGCCCCCCTCCCGCCGACAGGGCTCGTCCTGTCCTCCTGAGGTTTCCGTCCCCACTGCTCCGGGCGTCCGTGTCAACACGCTTTGCCGGGAATGGCCGCCGCCGCGGCCCCGTGGTCACCCCCGCCACGCGCCGTCCCCTCTCGCTTGCAGATTGTGAAGGACGCCTACCAGGAGGAGGCGGCCACGGTGCTCCCCGAGCCGCAGGACAAGGAGGCGTTCGTCCGCGCCCACATGTACTCCACCGACTACGACCAGATCCTCCCCGACTGCTACCCCTGGCCCGCCGAGGCCCGGAGGATCCAGACCCGGGCGGAGCACTAGGCCCGTGCCCCGCACACCCGCCCGGCACGCCCGCCGCCCCGCACGCCCGCCGCCCGCCCGGCACGCGCCTCCACACCAGTCCCTCCTGATTCCCAGAGGTTGGAATCTTTCCCGATGATTCGCGGTATGCTTAGAATCAGGCCATTTTCCTTTGAAAATCTAAAACTCACCCGAAGATCATCAAGATAAATTAAGACCAACTTCACACTGGATGATTTTACTTGATTTGCCTTCTGGTAATGTATGGTTTCTATCTTGTTTTACCGCAATTCTCTTCAAACCGTAATTGTTCTTACTACTGAGAAACTCATCCTTTTTGTATAGAAAACTTAATGGGAAGACCAAAACTAGAAATAGAGATGATCAGCATGAAACCCTACAACTCTTTCCTTGACCGTTTTGTTAAAAACCCACTTTCTAAAAGAAATAAAAGGCAGATGAATTTAGGAATAAATGAACTTTTGCTAAACAGAAACAAGACTACTTTCTTACCTAGAGAAAAAAAGCCACTTCCCAGGTATTTTTATTCCAGTCCCCGATTCGATTCCATTTGCTTTTCTATTCTCTCCCTGAATTCTAACGTTCCAAGCTGAGCGAGCCCCGTGCCGTTTACAGCCCCTTGCCCCGCCTTCCGTCTCCGCACCTTTCGTCCTCGGGGCACCTCGTGGTACTGGATCCTCACTCCTGAAGAGCCGGGCTTCTCCTGACCCCGCGCCCTGCAGCCCGCCCTCCCCATGGCTGCTCCCCGGTTCTGCGGGGCGGGCGGGAAGGAGAGGGGCGCTGGGGGAGGGCTGCCGCAGGGCCCTGTCTCCCCGAGGCTGGCCCTCAGACGGCCAAGAGCTGGGACTCCCGAGACCCTTGTGTGAGGGAGAAGGGCCACACTCCCCGGGCGTTTGGATCACCGTAGACTCGTCGTCATTCAACTCGCGGAGGCTCGGGGGCGAGCGAACAGCACACGACGCGTCTCTGTAGAATGTTCTGGAGAATTTCCCGGTTTTGAAGTCATGTTTTACAGACTATGAGATGCTCAAGATAAATAAACTGTACTACACGGCGATTTTCTTGCAAGGTAGAAGTAACAAGTGTAAAAGGTAACACCCACCTAGAGCTCTCTCCACTACAGTGGTCTAGAAAAGATACACGATACCTATTTCTCATCTGTTTCTATGTTGTCAAATAGCTCTTACTAAATGTATTTGCCTATGCAAAAATTCATTAAAGCTTAGAAAACATTAATGGATATAAAATTACTTATTGAAGATGATCGTGGGACTGGGGGGTCGCGTGACAAGATGTGCTGAAATAATACGCTGCTAGAAGGTTCCAATGTTCTGACTCCAGCACGTCCTCGCCTCCGCTTACTCCAGCGTGGCCTTCCTCACCGGGACCCGTGGGGTGGGGTGGGGCACTGCGTTCTTCTCGGGGAGGAACGAGGGGCGATTCCTGCTGTTAGGATTCTATACCCTTTACCGCACCGCGACCCCACAGGTCCTCAGGAAATGGATATTAGGGAGTTGCCGCGGGGTCCCTAGGGCTGAGCAAGCAGAGGGGTGGGGCCTGGACCCCCGCTTGTCTCGCCCTGGGTCGTCTGTCTCCTCCACTCTCATATCCTGCGCCTCTGCCCCGTGCGTGCTTCCGCTTTTTCTAGTAGCTTCGCAGAAAACGAAAAAGCGTTTTTGTGAGGAGGTCTCAGTTAAGCCAATATATTTAAGAGAGCACAGTATCACTTCCAGGTATAATTAAGATAAAAATTGAGCTACCTGATTTGGTTCACACCATACAATGTGATTTCCAAATTCCATATGCATTTCGCATTTCCTGTCAGCCCAGGCGCAGATACTAAGGGGCTCTCACTACCGACCACCGTGTTGAACTGTGCAGGTTTCTCAGAGGTGGTTGTACAGCTGTGACACTGAATGTCCACACACACAAGTGAAGCCCAAGTCCATGGGAAATGTCTTCTCAAGACTGATAAGCAAGGTCTCACAAAAGCAGGTTTTTAAGTTGTGCCGGCTGCTGTTCATTTGCCAACCACGCAAATTAAGCAGGGAGCACGGGCCCAGAGTGAGAGCTAGCCAGGCAGGGTGTGTGTGTGCATGTGGTACTTTTTTGGGGGTGGGGCAGTCCTAAGCCTTGCACTCAGGGCCTGAGCACTGTCCCTGGCTTCTTCTTGCTCAAGGCTAGCACTCTGCCACTTGAGCCACAGCGCCCCTTCTGGCCGTTTTCTATATACGTGGTGCTGGGGAGTTGAACCTAGGACTTCATGGGTACGAGGCGAGCACTCTTGCCACTAGGCCATATTCCTAGCCCCTATGTGGTACATTTTTAAAAACTGCTGTTACTGTTTATGCTAAACTGACTGCCTTATGTATGAGAAATAAAAAAAAAATAGGTGTAAAAATTGTCAGAGAGAGGCTGGAATGTGGCTTAGCAGTAGAGAGCTCTCCTCGCGTGCATGAAGCCCTGGGTTCGATTCCTCAGCACCACATAGACAGAAAAGGCCGGAAGTGGTGCTGTGGCTCAAGTGGCAGAGTGCTAGCCTTGAGCAAAAAAGAAGCCAGGGACAGTGCTCAGGCCCTGAGTTCAAGGCCCACGACTGGAAGAAGAAAAGGATGGCAGAGAAAAGCTAACTCATTCTTGCCGATGAGACACACCGTCTGCAGAATTACAAACTTGGGTTGTTAAAAGAATTCCAGTTTGCCATAGTCTAGATTCCTCGCTCCCTGTTGCGGATTCCATCGGCAAGCCGCAGGTGCACTTCCTGGTAAGGACAGAGGGGAGATGGTGCGCGTCCTCTGGCTGAGCGCAGCACGGGGGGTGGGGTGGGGGGCCACGTGTGGTCGGGAAGTGGAACAAAGCTGGAAATGGGGCGCCGTCTGGGGTGCAGCAGGCCCCTGGGGGGGGGCGGCTGCCATCACCGATGTCGCTGTCAGTGCTGGGGTCCCGGCCTTGCCCGCGGACCGCGGACCCGACCCATGCACGGCAGCCTCCCCCCACCTCCAAGCTCCTAAGGAAGGGGGTCCCCCCAGCCCGGAGCATCGGATGGGGAGCGAGGGCCGCAGGCCTGGCCCCCAGGAGAAGGCCCCGACCCGGCCTGCAGCCAGCGTGAAGGCCTCGCCCTCCCCCGCCTCCGTGGGAAGCCGCGCTGAACCTGCACTCAGAGCCACGCTCACGCCGCCTCCAGAGCTCGCGGAGAAGGAACGCCCGCGGCACTAACCGCACGCGCGCTCCCCAAGTCCCGGTGCACCTTTCTAATACTCAGAGTGGAGACTTCTTACATTGCCACCAATGATGACCGACTCCCACTTGCGAGCACGAAGGCCTCGCTGCTGGGGGGGAGGTTAGGGAGTGGGGCGTGGGGGGGCGAGGCTGGAGCACCTGCACTGTGTTCACCATTACAAGCACCCTTAGCCAACCGAGGCCAACCAGAGGAAGCTCGGAAGGGACGTGAGGCGCCCCTGCTACTCGTGTGCGTGTGTGCACGTGCGTGTGTGTAGCTGGAGCTTCACCTCAGGGCCTCGAGCTCTCTCCTTTCCCTCGGGCTGATGCTCTATCACTTGAACCACACCTCCACCTCTGGCTCGGACTGTGATCCTGGGGTCTCAGCCTCGGGAGGAGGGGCTGGGATGGCAGGCGGAGCCCCAGCGCTTCTCCACCCGTTTTCACTATGGATGTATCTAGTTTCACTACAGGCAGACCTGGAAATAGGGGTTCAACCTAAGTGAGAGAGTGTAGACACAGGCTGTCGTGTACCCTTGGTTAGGACTTTATGTCCCCAGATGCAGGGAGAGCTGGCGAGTCAGCTACGGGCTCTTTACCACGAACAGGGGAGGTCTGATGGGTGGGGCTGAGTTCACAGCTGCGACGTGACCTTTGACACGGACGGCTAGGCTCCGGCCGCTCCTCCATCGCAGGGGCTTCGGGGTCACACAGTTTTTATTAACTTACAATGGGGTGTATGGAGGGACAACTCGGGGCGCCGGAGGCAAGGGCTGCCAGGCCCGTGGGAGCCCGGCAGGTGTCTCTCGGGGATGGAGGCGGCCGCGCCTTCGAGTCCGGGGACCCCCCCCCCGCCCCCCAGCGTCCTAGGGGTCGGCACTTTTGCTCTCGATGCCGAACAAGATCTGGAAGACGTGCTCGCTGCGGTGCTGCCGCAGGAAGTGCAGGAAGCGGCCCAGGTCCAGGCGGTGGTCGCGGCGCAGGCCGCCGGCGCCGCCCGGGGCGTCGAGCCGCAGCTCGGCGAAGGCGGGGAAGAGGCGCAGGTCGCGGCCGTCGCCGTCGGTCTCGGCGCGCTCGGCGTGCTTGCAGGAGACGTGGCGCCAGCTCGGGTGGCGGAGCGCGCGCCAGAAGGCCTCGCAGCGGCCCTGCAGGCCCTCGGCGCACACCACGCCCGGCTTGCCCGGCACGCAGAAGCCCGTCACGCCCAGCCGCCGCCCGGCCTCCAGGATCTTCTTGCGCAGGTCCTGCTGGTAGACGCGGTGGCTGCAGACCCACAGGCGCACGAAGGTGTTGCGGGCCGGCCGGGGCGGCGGCGCGGGGCCCCGCGCGGGGCTGGGGACGAAGGCGGCGCCGTGGTCCCGCAGCCACTGCACCGCGGCGCCCACGCTCAGCTCGCCGGGCTCCAGGCCGCCCACGAACGCCGCCAGGCCGTCGTTGAGCAGCCGCTGCTGCCCCGCGGTCCAGCGCCGGGGACCGGCAGAAGAGCTGCGGCGCCGCGAAGGGGTACAGGTGCGGCAGGGCCACCTGCAGGGCCACCGTGGCCTGCGGGGAAGCGGGGGGGGGGGGGCGGGGAGGGGCTCGGTCAGCCCCGCGGAGCCCCGCGGAGCCCCGCGCCCGCCCGCCCGGGGGCCCGGCCAGCCCTGCCCCCCACCCCTGCGCGCGCTCCGGGGGCCGGGCCGGGGGAGGGGCCGCGGGGGGCGACCCCGCGCCCGGCTGCCACGCGTGGCACGAGCCACGAGACGTCACACGGTGCGCGGCGAGTCCGGGGGTCCGGGGGGGGCGACGGCCGAGAGCGGGGGCTCGAACTCGGGGCGTCCTCCAGCTCTTCCGCCCGGGGCTAGCGCCGCCCCACGCCCGGTTTAGGTGGGGGTTCACCGGACTGGCGGGAACCTCGACCCCGGGGCCTCATCCCCCCCCCCCCCCCCCCCGGGGCTGGGATTCCAGGCTGAGCCCCTGGCGTCCGGGGCTGGAGCCGCGCGGTGCCAGGGCTGTGTCAGTAGCGCCCCAGGGGCCGGGGCGGCGGGGACGCGGCTCCTCCCCCCGCCTACAGGTCTGCTTTCTGGAAACATCTGACGCACTGGGGGGGGGGGGGCAATCACCGGCATTTCCCAAGGGGCCGGGGGGGGGGAGCGGCCGAAGGACGGGGAGGGGGGAGCGGCCCACGACCGGGGGCTGCGGCGGGGGCTCTGCCCGCAGGGGGGAGGGGGAGGGGGAGACGGCGGGCATCCTCTCCCGGCCTCCCGCGGGCGCTCGGGTTCCCCGGGCCCCGGGCACCCACCTCGGGCTCCTCCACCCGCAGCGCCACCTCGAACTCGATGCGCGGCGGCAGCGCGTCGCGGGCGCCGTCCAGGAAGCGTCTCACGGCCGTGAGCGCGTTCACGTCCTCCAGCGTCACCCTCGCCGGGGTTGGGGAACATGGAGAGCAGCATCTCCATCTCCAGCAGCTGCAGCCGCAGGCTCTCCTGCACCGACGCCGCCATGCCCTGCAAGCGGGGCGGAGCCGGGGGGCGGGGGGCATTGCGCACGGCCACGGCTGCGCAGACCCCACTGCGGGGCGGCTGGGGGGGGCAATGCGCACCACCACGGCTGCGCAGACCCCACTGCGGGGGGGTTGGGGGGGCAACGCGCACGGCCACGGCTGCGCAGACCCCACTGCGGGGGGGTTGGGGGGCAATGCGCACCGCCACGGCTGCGCAGACCCCACTGCGGGGCGGTGCCGGTGGGGGGCATTGCGCACGGCCACGGCTGCGCAGACCCCACTGCGGGGCGGTGCCGGTGGGGGGCATTGCGCACCGCCACGGCTGCGCAGACCCCACTGCGGGGCGGTGCCGGTGGGGGGCATTGCGCACGGCCACGGCTGCGCAGACCCCACTGCGGGGCGGTGCGGGGGGGGACATTGCGCACGCCCCCCCCTGCGCAGACGCCACCGCGCCACACCCACTACCGCGCACCGCCCCCAGCGGGCCCCCCCAGCCCCATCCCGGGCCCCCCGGCCCCACCAGCGGGCCCCCCCAGCCCCATCCTGGGCCCCCCGGCCCCATCCCGGGCTCCCCGGCCCCACCAGCGGGCCCCCCCCCAGCTACATTCCGGGCCCGTTAGCCCCATCCCGGGCCCCCCCGGCCTCACCCTCGGGCCCCCCGGCCTCACCCTCGGGCCCCCCGGCCCCATCCCGGGCCCCCGAATCCCAACCCTGGGCCCCCCAGACTCAACCCTGGGCCCCCCGAGCCCCAACCCGGGCCCCCCAGCCTCACCCCCGGGTCCCCCAGCCCCACCCCGGGCCTCCGAACCCCAACCCTGGGCCCCTCAGACTCACCCCTGGGCCCCCCAGCCCCACCCCCATCTCCGGCCCCCCAGCCCCATCTCCATCCCGAGCCCCCCAACACCATCCCGGGCTCCCCAGCCTCACCCCCGGCCCCCCAGCCTCACCTCCGGGCCCCCTGGCCCCATCCCCATCCCGGGTCCCCCAGCCCCATCCCGGGTCCCCCAGCCCCATCCCGGGCTCCGCAAGCCACCCCGACAGGCCTCAGCGGGCGCCGCGCGGAGGTGGGAGGTGCGGACTCTGCGTCCCAAACTCCCGCACGCACGCGAGGCCTCGACCTCCCTCCCGGCCGGGGCAGCACCGGGCCCCGACCCCCGGGACTCGCCGCTGCAGGCCGGGCCGCCGGGGTGAACCGGGGAGGTGCGAGCCCAGCAGTAGGAAGTGCGGGGAGGCGCGGGCCGAGGCCCCGCAGGCAGGCAGGCGGGGAGGGGGGGCGGCGGCCGGGCGGGAGCGTGCGGGACGGGGGTGCGGGGGGGGGGGGATGGCTGCACCCAGCCTCCGGCTCGCAGGGAAGCGAGGCCGGGCTCCTCAGGCCCGCGGGCCGGGCCGCCCATCCCCGGCAGCCCTCGGCACCGCGGGCCTCACCTGCCAGTCGTCCGGTCCGGGCAGCCGGGACGCGGGGCCGAACTGCAGCCGCAACTTGGAGGACGCTCGCAGCTCGAGCCCGGGGGCGGGGCCGGGGGCGGGGCCAGGGCGCAGGGGGCGGGGCCGGGCGCAGGGGGCGGGGCCGGGCGCAGGGGGCGGGGACAGGCGCGCTCCCCCCTCTGGGATTGGCTGAGGGGCGGGGCCTCGTCCCGGAAGCCGCGGGGCGCCACGTCCGCGGCGGCGAGCGCGGCGCTCGGGAGGCAGCGGTGCGCGGGGCGGCGTCTCGGCCGGACCCAGGTGCGGGCGTCCGGGGGCCGGGCGGGCCCGGAGGGGGGCCGGGCGGGCGCGGGCGCGGGCCCCGGGGCTGCGTGCGGGGCGGCCTCCCGCGTGGGCGTCGCCCCTCGGGGCTGAGCCGCCGGGCCGGGGAGGGGGGTGGGAGCGGTAGGCCCGGGGTTTGAACCCCGCTCCCCCGGGCGGGCTGGGCCTGCGCCTCTTTCCTCTGGCCGTTTGAGATGCGGTCTTCCTTCCTGCCGGGCTCCTCGCTCCGAGGCCCGGCCAGGGCCGGGGTGGACCGGCGCCCCCTGGGTGTCCGGCCGGCACTGAGGAGCCGGGGCGCGGCCGCACGCGGCGGGCGCTTCGCCCCTCGGGCCAGGCCCCGGCCCGCGCCGCCCCTGGGATGAGGCCTGGCAGCGCCGGCCCGCGCACCGCAGCGCACCGGTGCCCACCGCCCCACCCAGCCCGAGGGTTGAGAGGAGGTCCCGGCGGTGCTCGTGCGGCCCGCCCGGGGGTCTGGGCTCGCAGGCACGGGGGGCCCCAGTGACCGGCTTCGTGGCGCCCTGGTGTGTGCAGGCAGGCATGGACGTGGACGCCCTTAGGAAGCAGGCGGCCCTGCACGCCAAGCCGCCGGGCCTCGCCTTCCACTACGGCACGGCCGGGTTCCGGATGAGGGCCGAGCACCTGGACCACGTCATGTTTCGGATGGGGCTGCTGGCCGCCCTGCGGTCCAAGCAGACGGGAGCCGCCATCGGCGTGATGGTCACGGCCTCGCACAACCCCGAGGTACGCACGGCCCCAGCCACCGTCGGGGGGGAGGGCGGGTGTGCAGGCAGGGGGCGGAGACCGTGCCGCCGAGTCCCTCCTGGAACACTGACACACTCTCCCGCCCCGGGGGTGGGGGGGTGGGATCCGAGAGCCTATCTGTGATGGAATGAAGTGGGGGGGGGGGGTGAGCCCTGGGCCGGGCCGGGTGGGAGGCACACAACTCAGACAGAGCTGGAAAATCCTCAGCTCTTGCTCCTTACAGTTCACAATGGCTTCCCGCGCTGAGTAAACAGCCACGCCAGGGGGTCCAGGGCCCGGCCAGAGAGCTTGGGTTGGATATTAACCAGGGTCCAGTTGTCAGGACAGTGAAGGGCTCTTGCGAGGATTCATTCCTTTTAACATAGTCACTTTGTGCTTTTTCAGTTTTACTCAAGTGCAGTCTTAAAAGAAATTGTGTATACTTGAGTCAGGGTCATGGTTTTTTTATTGTTGTTGTTTTTGTTTTGCCAGTCCTGGGGCGTGGACTCAGGGCCTGAGCACTGTCCCTGGCTTCTTTTTGCTCAAGGCTAGCACTCTGCCACTTGAGCCACAGCGCCACTTCTGGCCATTTTCTGTATATGTGGTGCTGGGGAATCGAACCCAGGGCCTCATGTATACAAGGTGAGCGCTCTTGCCACTAGGCCATATCCCCAGCCCCCAGGGGCTTGTTTTGATGCCCATATCCATTGTGAAAGATTATCACAATCAAGCGAGTGAACACACTCATCGCCTTGAAAGAACTTGAGCTTCACACGTAACAGCTGTGGAGTGCGTGACGCATTGCTGTAACGCGGGGTGCCAGCCCGCAGAGCCCATAGCTGCAGGTGTGTCCCTCCACCCCCATCCCGCTCCCCCTCCACCCAGCGCCACCGCTGCTGCCTCGGTTTCCTCCCGGCGAGTGCGCCTGGGTGGGGGCCCTGGCGTGGAGCGGGGCTCTGCCCGGGTCTCCCCCCAGCTCCACCCCCAGCACACCGGGGCCGGGACTTCCTTCTGCTTTTGCTGCTCCTTTATTGCCCATCAGTACCGTTTTCCTTGCTCACTTACCCGCAAGCATTTAGCTTGTTTCTGTACTTTGGCTCATCTTTTGATAGGAGTTAGATATTTTATTTTCCTATTATTTATTAGCTGTTGGACCGTCTGTGGTTTGAGTGCTGGTTTCTCTCTGGGGGGGATGCCAAGCTTGTCTTGTGCGCTCAATTCATGCAAGCTGAAGCTGTGTAGGTTAATCAATTACCGTCTCTTCTTAGCCCAAATGAGAACATTTCTTGCCCAGCCTGTAAGTATGTGATCACTATAAATATGGGCGTATCCACATGTGTCACCCGGGTGCGATCACTATACATGTGGGCGTATCCACGGTGTGATGAACTGGTTGGTGACTTGGGAGAACTCTCCTCTCTGATAGCTCTTTCTGGAACAGCTCGCAGCTGTTTTTCTCAAGCAGGACTCCCTCTGAGCTGTGGCCCTCCCTCTTGGAGTGGTCCTCATTAGCACTCAGAGGGGTCTCTGGTGTTCCGCTTCGTGGGTAGGCGTGCTTCTGACAGCTGGATAGATGTACATATAACAGCTTTGTTTTTTTGTCGGTTGTGGGGCTTGAACTCGGGGCCTGGGCCCTTGTCCCTGAGCTGTTGTAACCAAGGCTAGCACTCTACCACTTGAAACACTGCTCCATTTCCTGCTGTTTTGGTGGTTAATTAGAGATAAGAGTCTCACAGACTTTCCTACTTGGGCTGGCTTTGAACCTCAGTCCTGAGGTCTCAGCCTCCTGAATAGGCACCAGCACCTGGGCTCAGAGGCAGCCTTTTAGAAAACCTGTTCAGCGGCTGGTGGTTATGTTGATGTGAGTTTTGTTTGCTTGCTTGCTTCGCTAGTCCTGGGGCTTGGACTCAGGGCCTGAGCACTGTCCCTGGCTTCTTCCCCCTCAAGGCTAGCACTCTGCCACTTGAGCCACAGCCCCACTTCCGGCTTTTTCTATATATGTGGTGCTGAGGAATCGAACCTAGAGCTTCATGCGTGCTAGGCGAGCGCTCTGCCACTAGGCCCCTGATGTGATGTTTGTCACTACTTCCACCCGAGCACCTCCCTTGGGCGAGCTTGCCGTTGGTGGTGGGCTCGTGGTGGGCGTCGCGGTGGGAACCGGGCCGGCGGGCCTGCCTCTGCGGTGCGCACAGCCCGTGCTTCTCTCTGAAGGAAGACAATGGGGTGAAGCTGGTGGATCCTCTGGGGGAGATGCTGGCGCCCGCGTGGGAGGAGCACGCCACGCGCCTGGCCAACGCCGAGGACCCGGACCTGCCCCGCGCGCTGCTGCGCATCGTGGAGGAGGCGGCGGTGGAGCCGGCGCGGGACGCCGTCGTCCTGATCGGCAGGGACACCAGGTGACCCGCCCCGCCCTCCTGACGCCCGACGGCCGCGCGCAGCGCCCCCCCCCGCCCGCCGTGCGCGGTGGGCCCGTCCATGATCCATGATGGACCACGGGTTTACGCCGTCGACGGCGGGCGGCCACATTGCCCACGTGCTGCTCCACGCAGCCCACGCCGCACCGCCCAGCACACACTTCACGTGCGCCGCGCACACCGCGCCGCGCACCTGCCACGCCATACGCGCTGCCCTCGGGCTCTGCCGTGTGTGCCCCCCCCCCCCCCCCGCAGCTGTCTTCAGGTGGCCTTCGCGGCTGTTTCTGGGTTAACTTGAGGGGAGGGGCGGACCGCCCCAAGTCCACTGGGGAAGGCGGGGGAAGGGGGCGGCTCCCGCGAGGATGCACGCGTGGCTGCAGCGTTTGGAATCGGTGGCCCGTGGTTCGATGGTTCGCAGCCGCCTTCCCGGGGTCGGCCGTGTTCACGTGGTGTGAGCCGCCTTCCCGGGGTCGGCCGTGTTCACGTGGTGTGAGCCGCCTTCCCGGGGTCGGCCGTGTTCACGCGGTGTGAGCCGCCTTCCCTGGGGTCGGCCGTGTTCACGTGGTGTGAGCCGCCTTCCCGGGGTCGGCCGTGTGTTCACGCGGTGCGGGCCGCCTTCCCGGGGTCGGCCGTGTGTGCACGCGGTGCGGGGTCGGCCGTGTGTGCACGCGGTGCGGGGTCGGCCGTGTTCACGCGGTGCGGGGTCGGCCGTGTGTTCACGCGGTGCGGGGTCGGCCGTGTGTGCACGCGGTGCGGGGTCGGCCGTGTGTGCACGCGGTGCGGGGTCGGCCGTGTGTGCACGCGGTGCGGGGTCGGCCGTGTTCACGCGGTGCGGGGTCGGCCGTGTGTGCACGCGGTGCGGGGTCGGCCGTGTTCACGCGGTGCGGGGTCGGCCGTGTGTGCACGCGGTGCGGGGTCGGCCGTGTTCACGCGGTGCGGGGTCGGCCGTGTTCACGCGGTGCGGGGTCGGCCGTGTTCACGCGGTGCGGGGTCGGCCGTGTTCACGCGGTGCGGGGTCGGCCGTGTTCACGCGGTGCGGGGTCGGCCGTGTTCACGCGGTGCGGGGTCGGCCGTGTGTGCACGCGGTGCGGGGTCGGCCGTGTTCACGCGGTGCGGGCCGCCTTCCCGGGGTCAGCCGTGTTCTCCCCGCAGGCCCAGCAGCGAGCAGCTTGCCCAGGCCGCGAGGGAAGGCGTGGCTGCCCTGGGAGGCCGGCTCCACGGTACGTAGCCTCGCGAGCCCCCACGGCGGCCCCGGCCGGGCCGGCTCGCAGCCCCTCAAGCAGCGCGCGCGTGAAGATGCGAGCAGGCGCCAGGCCGACGTCCGCGCGGCTGCGCATGCGCGTGCCCTGCGCATGCGCGTGCCCGCTCCCGCCCCTGGGGCCGGAGGCGGGGCTGGGGACGGACCCTCCCCTCCCGCGCAGCGCCGCTTCCTGCTCCTCCAGTCGGGCTGAGCCGCCGCCCGAGCCTCCTGCCGGGCCCCCGGGGCGAGCGGCATCGCGGGTGTCCCCCCCCCCCCCCCGCGTTAGGAAATGAGGGGCTCCTCTTGGCACGGGGGCCGGCCCCGCGGTCGTGAAGGCGGGGGAGGTGGAGTGGCAGGCGGCGGGGCTCTCCCCGGCATCCGCTCGCTCACGGTGCACGCCCGCCGGGCACTGGGGCTCCCCCTTGCAGTCCCGGCCGCTGCGGAGGCTGAGAGCTGAGGATTGCAGTTCGAAGCCCGCCCTGGCAGGAAAGCTGCACTTCCGGCTTTGTGGGGCCCTCGGGAGATGAGCGAGCCACGGAGCGCCGGCCTCGGTGGAGCACAGAGCTCAGGGACACTGCGCACGCTCTGGCTCAAGCCCCAGAACGGGCGTGCCCGTGTGTGCACGCACGGACACACAGACACGCGCGCGCCACGCCCCCCGCCCTCCGTGTTTTTTCCGCCGTGTTGTGTTTCGGGTGGGATCGCGGCTTCCCCCCCCCCCCCGGGCTGGCCTTGTGCTCCGCCTGGGCCGCGCACGCCGCGTGCGAAGCGCACACTATCCCGAGTGTGCAGTGTGACACAAGTAAAAGCCATCACACTTGTCTGTCACGGGACACGCACGCAGCACTGGGCGCGGAGCGCGCGGGCTTGCCCGCAAGACGCCTCCGAAGCCGCAGCCGCAGCCGTGTTTCCAGAGGTTTCTTCTCCTCCCTGCTCCCTGGGGGTCCCGTGTTCCCCGGGGGCGCGGGGGGCTGGCGGTGCGGGCGGCGATGACTTTCCCATCATGCTTCGTCTTCCTGCCGCCAGCTCGTCACGTGCGGCCGGTTCCTACTGTCGGGGCCCGCTCCTTCGGGGTGGGGACTCGCGTGGCCGGAGTGCATCCGTGGGTGTTTGCATCGCATAGTTTTCGTGTGCCGCCACGCCGGCTCTGTGAGCTTTGTGGCCTCGGCGTGCGCACGCGTGAGCCCCCGTGGTTTGTGTCTGCCTTCCCGTGACAGACTACGGCTTGTTGACCACCCCGCAGCTGCACTACATGGTGCGCTGCCGGAACACCGACGGGCGCTACGGCAAGCCCACGCTGGACGGCTACTACCGGAAGCTCTCCTCCGCCTTCGCCGAGCTCACCAAGCAGGTGAGGGGCCCCGAGCCAGCCAGTCAGGTTCACGACCCCCCTCCCGGCCCCCCCCCCCCCCCCCCCGCGTCTCCAGGCCTTCTGCCAGGCTCTGGCCCACGCACACAGCTCAAGGGCCGTGGGGATGGCGCGCGCTGCTGGAGCGTGGCGTGGCTCTGACCGGGGCCGTCCTCGGGGCGTGGAGGTGGACGCGCTTGTAGCGTTCACGTGGGTGCTGTTGGTGCGATACGGGAGAAAGTACCAGCAAGAGGCTTAGTGGATGGCACTGCGAGGCCCAGCCAAGCAAAACGAACCCCTCGGGGTCTGGAGTTAGGATGTCTACAGAAGACACATCACCCCACCCCACCCCCCAAAAAAACCCCAGGTGTTTGTGAGTGTTCCCCTGGTGACGCCTAAGTTTCGTTTGGATGTGTGCACACTTGTTTCCTGGGTTAAAGCGCACGAGTAGGCGGAAGTCAGGAGAGGCGTGTCTGCACACGTGCTCCGTGTCCGCGTGTCCATTCGCCTGCGTGATGGGCTTTCCCCGTGCCCCCCCCGCCCCCCCGCAGGCCTCCCGCAGCGGAGACGAGCGCGCGTCGGTGAAGGTGGACTGTGCCAACGGCATCGGGGCGCTGAAGCTGCGGGAGATGGAGCCCCACGTCTCCCCGGGGCTGGCCGTCCAGCTCTTCAACGACGGCACCAAAGGGAAGCTCAACCACCTCTGCGGGGCCGACTTCGTGAAAACCCACCAGAAACCTCCGCACGGTGCGTGGCGGGGGCGCGGGGGCCGAGGGCACGCATTTACCCATCTGTGCTCAATGCCATGAGCAACACGATTGCGGGGTGCGGTGAAGGAAGCGCGGCCGGGACGTGGGGGCGCCCCGGCTCCCCTCGCCAGCACCCACATCGCAGTGCGCTTGTTCACTGGGTCTGGGTAGGACGTGCGTGGAAAGCTTAACAGCAACCGGCATCTCTGTGAAGGCCCCGATGTGGCTGGCGGCGTGGGTCCTAGCTCTGCACCCTGCGCTCCGCTGCTCGGAGCTGGCGGGGGCGCCCGCCGTGTGTGGTGGAGGACGCGAAGGAGCGGACGGGTGGGCTCAGGGCTTCCCTGCGTCACGGATCCTAGGCCAGTAGCCCGGGAAGCGGACCTGCCGGCAGTCACCTTGCCCTGTTCCCTTCTCGCTGTTGCCATGAGTTCTCTCAACTGTCAGAATCCCTGCCATCTCTTCAACAAGCACAGAACAGCCGGGCACCCGTGGGTCACACCGCGGGTCACACCTGCAGCCCTGGCTGCTCCGAGATCCTGGCTGAGATCGAAGGACCGAGACGGTCAAGGCCAGCCTGGGCAGAAAAGTCCTAGAGGCTCTTACTCCACTTGACCAGTGTTGCACGTGTGGCTCGAGGTATAGCATCAGATTTGAGGGGAAAAAGCCATTGAAGAGCCAGAGGCCCTGAGTTCCAAGGCCGAGAACGGGCCAAAAAAAAACCCCTCCCACGCCCCCAACAGTAGCACACGCGTGTGTGTGCTGTGGATCTGTGCGGCGGCTTCCTGCCGCGTCCCCAGTGCTCCGCCTCGCCGCAGGCGCCGCCGGACACTCCAGCTTCTCCACCGAGCCGCTCCGGCGGTGCCCACTCGCCATTTACTTATTCACTGGCCGCATATTGCGTCCTCACTCCCGACTTGGCATTAGGACTGCAGTGTGAACAAGAGCTCTGTCAGCCCCCTCCCCCTCACCGAGCGTCTCTCTCGTGGGCTGCCCCCCCCCCCATCTCCAGATTGCTAGCGAAGTTGGCCTAGCGGTTGACAGGATTCCAATAATTCCATCAGCCAGCTTTCTCTCACAGGCTGGAATTCACTTCATTACCAGTGTTTCTTGCCATCGGGGGTGTAAACAAGTAAAAACTTCTGGTAGAATTCAAGCATGCGCTATCTGTAGTTGTATGTGCGTGCGTGTGCGTGCGTGCGTGCGTGCTGGTAGCGGGTCTTGAACTCAGGGCCTGGGAGCTGCCCCTGAGCTTTTCCTTTTTCTTCAAGGCTTGAGTGCTTCTCCTTCAGGCTCAGCTGCACTTCCAGCTCTTTGGTCGTTAGTTGGAAACAAAGGCCTCCAGATCCTCCTGGCTGGGCTGACTTCAACCCACAGCCTTCTGGCCTCAGCCCACCTGGGGAGAGCTGGGCTCTCAGGCCTGAGCCACCAGTGGGGCCCCCCCCCCCATTCGTGAAGGACAGCTAGCATTACGTCAATAATGTTTGGAACCCCTATAAATCTCAAAAAACTACTGTCTTAAAGCCAGTTTTGGTGGGACTTGCTGTAAGGTCCAGCATAGATTTTGCATGTTGTGTTTCTGGTTTGCTTTGAAAGGATTTGACCTATCTGTAGTCTGTCTATGAATTAGACGCTAGATTTTCATGGTCAGTCCTGAGGCTTGAACTCGGCCTGAGCGCTGTCCCTGAGCCTCTGTGCTCCAGGCTGGTGCTCTACCACCCGAGCCGCGGCACCACTCTGCCTCTTTCTGAGTCGTTCATTGGAGATGAGTGTCTCGGGGCTTTTCTTCCCCGGGCTGGCTTGGAACCGTGATCCACGCGTGAGCCGCCGGCACTAACTGAAGGTCAGACCTTGAGCTGCAGGTTTTAAAGAGGCTTTGAAGCCAGCGGAGGTGCTGTTCTGCAGCGCAGAGCCAGGCCGGCCTGTGGCGCTGTGACAGCCGGGTAGATGTCTGTCCCCATGGCCTGCGTCCTAGGACTGGAAATGAAGCCCAACGAGAGGTGCTGCTCCCTGGACGGCGACGCGGACAGGATCGTGTACTACTACCTCGATGCCGCCGGCGCCTTCCGCCTCCTGGACGGAGACAAGATGGCCGTGCTGATGAGCACCTTCCTCCAGGAGCTGCTCGCCGAGGTGCGCTGGCCTGAGGCCGGGGCCAGGGGACTCGCAGGGGCGCAGCGTGGGGGCGCGTACGGGAAAGGATCCCGGCGATGGCGGCCAGGGCGGCCCGGCCACGCCTCGGCTCTGGAGGGTGGCGATCGCTCTTCCCGTGTCACACGCTGAGGCGGAGACCTGGAGCTCCATCAAGTTCTGGTTTCTTTATAACTGCCTTGTTACAATGTCTACACTGTCACAAAAACAGCTTTTTTAGAGATTTATCTGTATGATTATGAGGTTTATTTTTACCTGAGGTTTATGATAGTGATAAGCTCAGTAATATGCAACTATGGGGCTTTCCCATTGGAAAATCTCAGGCTAGCTTTAAGAGGTAGTTGGAAATGATACTCTGGAATAGGTAGATGCTAAGAATTCAGTAACTAGGTTTTTTGGGTTTTTTTGGTCAGTCGTGGGGCTTGAATTCAAGGCCTAGGCACTGTCCCTGAGCTCTTTTGCTCAAGGCTTGCACTCTTCCACAGTGCCACTTCCAGTTTTCTGGTGGTTCATTGGAGATAAGAGTCTCACAGGACTTTCCTGCCTGGGCTGGCTTTGAACTGCGATCCTCAGAACTCAGCTTTCTGAGTAGCTAGGATTACAACAGGCATGAGCCACCAGTACCCAGCTAGTAACTAGTTTAAAAAAATAAAGATATAAAAGAGCAGAGATCACTGCTCCTTTAAAGAGGATTTACTGTTAAATAGTGCTCGAAGTATTTAGCCATTTCTTTTCTGAGTATTCATGTTCCTTTTTAGCAATTATACAAAAACTAAAGCGCATCTCAACAGGGTGATAGATTTGTCATCCTTTACTATGCTCCTCGCTGCGCTTGTCATATAGACTATTTTGATGGCAAGTGTGTCATTGTCTTTTGCCCAGGTTGGAGAAAGTTTCAGTGTTGGTGTTGTACAGACGGCATATGCAAATGGGAATTCCACGCGGTTTCTTGAAGAAGTTATGAAGGTACTGGACCATTTTTATTTTCTGGTAGTCTCCTGAGTCTAAGATACTTGAGTGAGGAAAAGTGTGTCCTCATAAAACCAGACAGAGTGTAGAGGAATCTGAACTGTTACAGAAATAAGTGTAAACAGAAATCAAAAACAAATTCTCCCTGGTACAGACAGGTAGAGAAACTCCCTATTCCTTGTCTTACAGCTTTTTCTTTCATTTTGGTGAAAGCTTGCGAATTCCTTGCGTTGTAATATAAATGTAAATATTTTAAGGGCCAAGTCAGTTTTATAATTGAGGAATTTTTGTGTGTGTGCTAGTTCTGCGGCTAGTGGTAGAGCGCTCGCCTCGCATGCATGAAGCCCGGGGTTCGATGCCTCGGTACCACATACACAGACAAAGCCGGAAGTGGCGCTGTGGCTCAAGTGGTAGAGTGCTAGCCTTGAGCAAAAGGAGCTCAAGGACAGTGTCCAGGCCCTGAGTTCAAGCCCCACGACTAGGCAAAAAAAGAAAAAAAGGTCACAGAAACTGTGGTTGGGCAAAAGAAAGCCATGGTGGAGGCGGCCGGCGTGAGCTGCGTCGCGTGCGGTTACGGGCAGTCGCGGCGGTGGCGGTGGCTCTCGGCGTTGTGAAGCTCTCCTGCGTCCCTGGGTGGCTGTGCTTGTCTGGACACGGGGAGCACTCAGTGCGGGCTACCATGGCCACGGTGTCCCCTGACCATCACATCATCTTTGGGGACCGTGTTACAGACCAGAATAGTGTTACACAGCTGTTTGTTTTTTTTTTAACTTTTTTTTGGCCAGTCCTGGGGCTTCAACTCAGGGCCTGAGCACTGTCCCTGGCTTCTTTTTGCTCAAGGCTAGCACTCTGCCACCTGAGCCACAGCGCCCCTTCTGGCCGTTTTCTGTATATGTGGTGCTGGGGAATCGAACCCAGGGCCTCATGTATACGAGGCAAGCACTCTTGCCACTAGGCCATATTCCAGCCCCTACACAGCTGTTTTAACTTTGTTTTTATGCCTCCAAATTTTCTAATATTCTGTGTAAGAAACCGAATGCACCCCGAAGGGTCCCCTCTTTTTGAGGGAAGTGTTTGGCTCTCCCATTCCTGAGCTCTCAGGTCACGTGCTGACTTGGCTCGCTTGCTCTCGTTTCCCCGTCACCATTCCGAGCTCTCAAACCCTCCTTGGCCTCCCTAACCACGGCAGGGCCAGTCCTGGTGACATCTTTCTGGGCTTGGTGTTGGGAGACCTCGTTGGTCCCTTTCGTTGCCCCCTTTAGGCAGAGGGTGACAAACAACGGATGGTCCAAGGGCCAAATCCGGGCTGCGTGTGTTCCTCGTGTTCTTGGAATCGGCTTGCCTGTTGATGTACGGCTGCTGCACGACTGAGGGAGCAACGTGACCGCTCCTGTGGCCAGCGTGGCCTAAAGTGTTTACCACGAGGCCCTTCACAGAAAAGCCCTGCAGCCCTGCCATCAGCCCTGCTCCGTCCTGTGGGTAGTTTAGACCTAGAGTCGATGCCACACCCCACTGTGGTCCCCACCGAGTGTCCGAGGAGACCGCGTCTCCCACTCTTCTCTGTCCATGCGCTTCCAGCGTGCCTGCCCCAAGACCGACCATTCTGTGTTCCCACATCCCTGTGTACAATCCACAGCTGCTCAGTGTGTGTGTGTCTGTGTGTTACAGGTCCCTGTTTACTGCACTAAAACAGGTGTCAAACATCTGCACCACAAGGCTCAGGAGTTTGACGTTGGAGTTTACTTTGAAGCGAACGGCCACGGCACAGTAAGTTCCCCGATGGCTCACACTGGCCCGAGCCAGCGCTTGCTTCTGTAGCTCAGCAGTGAGAGCTAAGGCTGTGGTGTTGGCAATGAGACTATTTGGCTGTTCTGTTCGTTCTCTTTCGGCTAATGATTCCTGTGTGGATGTGAACACGTGAACTGGTCTGGTGTTTTGATCATTTCTCTTTAGTGTGCTCGTCAGCTCGTGTGTACCCAGGAGGGAGAGTTCTGTAGTTGTGGTAAAAAGTGCCGAAAAGAGTTTAATTACTGATAAGCCTGATTTTTTTTTAAGTTAGTTTATTGACAGTGATGTATACAAGGGTCACAGCGTCGTACGTAAGGCAGAGCGCGCATTCCCGGAGGGGTCACAGCGTCGTACGTAAGGCAGAGCGCGCATTCCTTAGGGACGGAGGGGTCACAGCGTCGTACGTAAGGCAGGGCGCGCATTCCTTAGGTACGGAGGGGTCACAGCGTCGTACGTAAGGCAGGGCGCGCATTCCTTATCCAGCCTGTCACCTCCAGGCATGATGTTTTTACGGCTTTGTTTTGAAGACGGTTGAGATACAGTTGACATATCATAAAGGCATTTAGTAGTACCTGTGGGTTTTAGGTTTGCAAGACTCAGAATTTGTCTTTGTCACTTCCTTTCATGAATTTGAGGTGGTCCAGGAGAAAATTTGAATCTAGGCCACATCATTTTCCTTATTAATGTGAAGTTGATTTGGAGGCCATAGAAACCAGAATATATTCGTATGAAATGCGATTCAAACGTAACTTACTGATCTTAGTGAAGGGTGGCTAGATGGTCCTGTCTGACGGGTCTGCATCAACGCTTGCTTGCTCCGTGGAAAGGAGTGGAGATGTCTATTCCAGTAACGCCTCTACACCGGGTGACCGGCCTCTGTGTTATTTTACCAAACCATTGCACGTGGTTCAGTCCTCAGTCACGGCCTGAGGGTGTGGCCAGCGGGCCAGGGGGTTCCAGACCGACAGGACTCCCGAGTCCGCAGTGCTGCTTGCCATGTCAGTGGCTGGCGAGCCCGGCACCCTGGCCCCAGCGCCGGGCCGCTGCTGTCCGTGGGGACGGAGCAGCTCCCGTCCCCAGCTCCGTCGAGCGGCGGCGTCTTTGGAACTGGCTGCTTCGTGTTTGATGGTTTTCTTAGTACCCGTTAGTATAAGGCGGCCGTGATGTGAGCTAGGAGATGGCGATTCCCCCGGGCTGACTCCATGCGCTTCCACGCAGGCGCTGTTCAGTGAAGCCGCTGAAGTGAAGATAAAGCAACTCGCAGAATCAGAAGACCGGAAAGGAAAGGCCGCGAAGGTGCTGGCCAACCTCATCGACTTGTTCAACCAGGTGGGAGCTGGAGCGAGGCGGCCTCGCTGGCTGTGCGCTGTTGAGAAGGTGGCCAGGACACGGGGGCTTGAGGAGAAGGGGACGGGCCGAGGCTGCGGGGCGCTCCTGCTCGCGTACCCCAATGCCTTTCACCCGGAGGCGGCGTCTGCTGGGCGCGGTAGAGGGGCCACTTGAGGGACTCAGCCTGGTTGCTTGGTGGCCAGAGGACGCGGGTCACCCGAGATGGCACGGCGGTGGCTGCGCACCAGCGGAGCGGGCAGGGGGGGGGGGGAGGGGAGGGGACCGCCCTGAGCATCCCGTTCCCGCAGGGCAGGGCAGGGCGCGCTCGGTGGCCCTTGTCAGCCCTAGCAGCCGTATGGGGAGGGTGCCCTCCCCAGCGCTCCGCGGGGCTCGGCGGGAGGACCCCGGGTCGCCCTGAGATCTGCCCGAGGTAACTCGAGGAAAGCATGGCGGGCCGCACCATTGCAAACCAAACAGCAAGTGTGCGGGGAGCGCGCGGGCCCCAGGGTCGGCGGGGGTGCGCCGGGGCGTGAGGATGAGGCGGGGACGAGGTGGGGAGCGTGTGACGTGACGGGACCCCGCCCGGCTCTGCTCGCTCTCCGCAGACGGCCGGCGACGCCATCTCCGACATGCTGGTGATCGAGGCCATCCTGGCTCTGAAGGGCCTGACCGTGCAGCAGTGGGACGCGCTCTACGCCGACCTCCCCAACAGACAGGTCAAGGTCAAGGTGCGAGGCCCCGCGCGCGCCCCCGTCCCCCCACTGTTCACACCGCGCACGCGCCCATGGTCAGGGCAGAGTGCAGGTGCGAGGCCCCGCACTCCCCCCCCCCCCCACTGTCCACACACCGCGCACGCGCCCATGGTCAGGGCAGAGTGCAGGTGCGAAGCCCCGCACCACCCCCCCCCCCCGCCTCACTGTCCACACACCGCGCACGCGCCCATAGACAGGGCAGAGTGCAGGTGCGAGGCCCCGCACCCCCCCCCCCCCCACTGTCCACACACCGCGCATGCGCCCATGGTCAGGGCAGAGTGCAGGTGCGAGGCCCCGCACCCCCCCACCCACTGTCCACACACCGCGCACGCGCCCATAGACAGGGCAGAGCGCAGGTGCAAGGCCCCGCACCCCCCCCCCCCCCCCACTGTCCACACACCGCGCATGCGCCCATGGTCAGGGCAGAGTGCAGGTGCGAGGCCCCGCACCCCCCCACCCACTGTCCACACACCGCGCACGCGCCCATAGACAGGGCAGAGCGCAGGTGCGAGGCCCCGCACCCCCCCTCCCCCCCCGCCTCACTGTCCACACACCGCGCACGCGCCCATAGACAGGGCAGAGTGCAGGTGCGAGGCCCCGCACCCCCCCCCCCCCCCCCACTGTCCACACACCGCGCACGCGCCCATAGGGCAGAGTGCAGGTGGCCCGCCCTACCTCCACACCGTGTGGAACTAGCCCTTTTGCACTACTTTGGATGTGCGTGCGTGCGTAGCGTTGTGTGGAGGCGGGGCGCGCCCGTGTAACTCGTGCAGCCTCTACCCGTGGCTGTTTGGTCCGAGTGAACCTCACGGTAACGGCGCACAGGGCGGGAATGTTTCTGTTGGGTCCTAATAATGCTGACCTTGGAGAAAAACTCGCACAAGTGTAAGGCGATTTCATCTCACACCTCCTCTGGGCGTGCACCTGTGAGCGTGACAGAGCCGTGGGCACGCGTGGGGTGGGGCTGCTGGAGAGAGGGAAGCAAACGCAGCCTCACGTCCTGGTGCGCAGGTTGCAGACCGGACGGTGATTAGCACCACGGACGCCGAGAGGCGCGCGGTCACCCCGCCGGGACTGCAGGAGGCGATCGACAGCCTGGTGAGCGGGTACCGGCTGTCCCGGGCCTTCGTGCGGCCCTCGGGCACGGAGGACGTGGTGCGGGTCTATGCAGAAGCCGACTCCCAGGTAAGCGGGAGCGGTGCTCACTACTGTCCGCCATGACACTTTCACACTGGCTAAGATTCAGGTCGTGAGGAGCTCACAGTGGTAGCGTTTCTCCCCTCTGTTGTGTGGCTGGAATACCAAGTCCTTTGACCCAGAATGTGTTGCTGCGTCCCGATGCAGTGGAGAGCTGTGGTTTAGATGGACCCTCTGCACACCCTCCCCCTTGCCTCCCGAGACTGTGTGTCACTCCGCTTTGAGGTATTCTATAACCTCGAACTGAAACTTACCTCGTTTCGAAGAATCTAGACCTTCTAGTTCAGTGCCTTGTTTCTGAAAGTGAAAAGAGACGTCTGTATTAATAGGTCAGCTGACAAGAGCCAGGAGTGCTCCCCCCCACGCCCCAGAGCTGCCCGAGTACGGTGGGGGTGGGGTGGGCGTGTTCCTCACCCACCCTCCTCGTGTGATCTGCAGGAAAGCGCGGACAGCCTCGCGCACGCGGTGAGCCTGGCGGTGTTTGAGCTGGCTGGAGGCATTGGAGAAAGACCTCAACCAGGTTTTACGAGATGATGCTGCTGGACTAAGAGACTGAATTTGTGAACAGTTTCTGTGTGCCTGTCACAGTGGCCGTGTTCATCATGTTTACAGTGCACATCGCTGGACTGGTTCCAGATCTTTTTCTTAAACACTACCAGAATAATTTTTAGAATTAGGTAAAGCCTTAATACTTCCTGTGTGATTGAGCCCTTAATTTTACAGTGTGTGCACACTGCTAGAAAATTAAATTTTATGGTACTAAAGGAGGTGGTGGTTCCTGTGGCATCTTTGGTGTAACCTGAGTGTGACGTTTGCAGCGGTCCCCTGCGGGGGGCTCGGGGAGGGGGGACGGCGGGGAGGGAGGGCGCGCGCACACTGCTCCCCTGGTACCTGGCTTTCGCTGTTCTCCCCCGGGGCCGTCGTGCGTGGGTTGAAGAACTGCCACCAAACCTGGATGGCGAAGCGACGCCAGAACGTGGTTTGCAGTGGAAAGAGAAATCCCAGTCTCTAAATGAATTAAACCAAGCCTGAAGCTGGTAGAAAAATGGCGTTATGTATTTTGCAGGTTTAAAACAACTCAGGACAATAAAACAACGGGCTATATATAGAGATCTCTCCTAGGCACCATAATCAATATGAGCCAGTAACAGTTAAACTTGATTTAGGCCACGTTCAGACATCAGCTCTTATTTACAAACATTTAAATACAACCCGAAGCGTGGTTTACATAAAAAATAATAACAACTGTACACCTCAGAGTGGCGCGTTGCGTTTGCATCGCGTTCCGGGGCGGCCCGGCCTGCTCAGGTTTTCATCACCCCTTCTAGAAAGTCCTTCTCTACCATCTCTTCTATCTTCTGCCGGGCGCGGGTGGAAAACGGCTTGTGGTTCTCGAGTTTCACGTCCTTACTGGAGAAGGTGTTGGGGTGGAGGCCGGGGCTCCCCGCGTGTCCCCCGCAGCGGCTGGTGACCTTGCTGTTGAAGACCTGGGCGAGCGCGTGGAAGAAGGGCAGCAGCTGCTCCATGCTGCGCACGGCGCCCACGGTGAGGAGCAGGTGCCCCGGCTCCCAGCCCAGCGCGCGCCCCGACGGGTCCTCCTCGGGGTTCTTCTGCAGGGTAGGGGTGAGCACAGGGTGGGGAATGTCAGGGCCCAGAGCAGCGGCTCGCACCTGCAATCCCAGCTGCCCGGAGGCTGAGCGACGCAGACGACCTGCACAGCGTGTCGCCCGTGGCACCGTGCCCAGCCCGAGCAAAGGCTGAGGGAGGGCCCGCCCGCCGCCCCGTGCCCAGCCCCGAGCAAAGGCTGAGGGAGGGCCCGCCCGTGGCACCGTGCCCAGCCCGAGCAAAGGCTGAGGGAGGGCCCGCCCGCCGCCCCGAGCCCAGCCCCGAGCAAAGGCTGAGGGAGGGCCCGCCCGCGGCCCCGAGCCCACGCCCCAGGAGAAATCAAGACATTAGAAACACTAGCACTCAAGCTAAACGCACAGAAACCGCCACGTGCTCTTAATTTAAAACCCTTCACATCGACATCTTTTTAATGCCATTTGCAAATAAATCTATTTGTAAGGAGGGAGTAAACTTTAGCTTACAAATGTTTATGTTGTGTTTTGCATTTACTCAAAAACCTCAAGTTCTGGACTCTTACTATTGTAGGCAAGGATCGGGTCCAAACAGTCACACCAGAACTACACATTCTGCAGCAGGAAATGAATTCCCCTTAAACAAACGCCCTCGCCTTGCCACAAGACAGCAGTGCCCCAAAGCGAGTACTTCCTCTTGGTACTGCAGCGGGGCGAGAGAAACCCAGGCAACATGGGAAGGAGCTGGGTGGAGCGAGGGGTGGAGGGAGGGGCGGGGTCTGCTCTGCCACCCACTGCGCTGTGCCCCCTCCCCCCTCAGGTGAAGAGATTGATGTAAAACCTCAAGTAAAAACCCTTGCTGTCCGCATCACCATTGTCAAAATTGTAAATATGTTTTCAAAATATCTCAAACCTGATACTATCCTCAGTTCCCCAGGGACTGCTTCATAAATGACTAATCTTCCAGTTAATACACAGTATCTACATAATGTGTCACAAAGTCAACGCAGAGAAACAGTTACATAGTAAAAGCCTTGCATACCTTTGCCCTCTTCCTGAGGAGTTTGGCCAGGCGGACCACGTAGGGTTTAAATTCTCGTTGGTGCATGCCCTGCCTTCTGACTTCTAAACCCGAGTCATCGGAGGCTTCAGGAATGAAGGCCCACCGGTACCTGTGGACGGAAGGATGACAGGCGGAGACGCGGCGCATCAGTTAGTAGCATGATCGTGGTCCCCTCTTAAAATATTCCGCCAGCTGCGAGCTTTGTCTTAGCAAAGATGGCATGAAACACTTCATGATGTTGCAGGAGATAACAATGTAAACACGCAAAGTGTACATCACTGGTTGTTTTTTGTCAGTACAGAACTCAAGACTTGCTGGACAGGTGCTCTACGGAAAGAGCCAGACTTCCAGCTGTTTGGGCGCTGATTATTTTTGAGATGGAATTGACCATGATCCTATTTGTACTTCTTGCTGCTCCTTGGTTCAAGCTTAGCCTACGGAGTACCCAGAATTAATGGCATGAGCTCTGCTACTTGAGCCACAACTTCACTTACAGCTTTTTGGTGGTCAGTTAGAGACAAAAGTCTCATGGACTTTCCCGCCTGGTGGGCTTCAAGCCACGATCCTTAAGATCTCAGCCTCCTGAGTAGTTAGGATTATAGGCAAGAGCTACTAGTGCTAGCCAATTTTTAAAATGACTTATTATTATTTTGGTGCCAGTGCTGGGGCTTGAACTTGGTGTTTTTTGAGACTTTGCTTGGCTCTGACTGCTCATGGCTGGCACTCTATTCCTTTGCTCCCAGCGGTTTGCGGGTTACTTGGAAATCAAAAGGACTGTGTGGCCCCGGGGTTAGGACAAGCTCAGTCACAGCGCAGCCCTTCACCCCCCACCACCGAGACCTGGAACAGCAAAACACCCATCCCATCTGCGCTTCGGGCAGAGCTTGATGCGCAGCATTGGGTTCCAGAGTGGCATCGCCTCAAACAAAAACCCCCAGAAGCAAAAAGCCACCACAAGTACTTGTGTTGATTGCATTATTCATCCGAGTTCATTTTATATCTTCTGTCACTACCTAGTACTCCAGGCAGCCATGTTTCTGGTGGCACTGGGCTTTGAAACCCAGAGTCTTGTACTTGCCAAGCAAGTGCGTTACCACTGGAGGCCCCCCCCCGCCCAACCTCTTGGTAAGGAAGGTACTGATTTAACCAGTGTTCCAGCTACTTCACTCTTCCTGGGGGACTGCCTGTGTCCGGGTAGACCCTTGGCCGTCTATGTGCCCGGCAGACATCACTGCGCATGCCCCACAAGCAGAATGCGGAAGCAGTGTTTACCGTTCACCATTCACGCCTGGGCCTTCTGTATGGATATAGCTCTGCATGTTTTCCTGGTGCGTAGAAGCTACTTTTCCTTTGGGGCTGGGAACTGCACCAGGGCTCCAGTCACAGTAAGTGTGGGCCCCTCCACTGGGTGACACCCCCAAGTCCTGCTTTCCTTCTGTGCATGGTAACAATAGCTTCCTCGGTAAGAGGCAGCACCAGCCTGGGTTTCTATACAGTGCCCCTCAGGAGTGCAGGCATCCGGGGCTTTCGGGATGCTTCCCTACCATTGTGGTTAGTGCCCTTCCCAAACTTCTTGGGGAATAGCTTCCGTTTCAGATACCTAGTACTGAAATTCATCAAGACGTACATGCAAGTGGAAAAGGTTTAAAGACCTGATATAAATCTAAAAATAATTTCTACATTCTTTTTTCTTCTATATATGTGGCGCTGAGGAATCGAACCCAGGGCTTCCTGTATGCAAACATTCTACCACTAGGCCACATTCCAGCCCCTAAAAATAATTTCTAGTTCTTACCATTAAATTTAATTTAAAAAATAAGCTATTTTTCATGGTTTAAGTATGTCTAAATGAAAAAGACAAAAAAGATGCCGGGATGTTCCTCTTTATCCTATTAATATTGTATTCCTGAATAAATGTAATGCCCTATATAAATGTATATTTGATCCCGTGCATTCATTCCCAAATTAGCGTGGCTATTTTAAATTTTAGATGTACTTAATTTGGGGAAGTGAATGACAAAATGGTGAGAGAAAGGACGAAGGATGAACCAATGCAACAGCGATACTCACAAGACACTGTTGGAAATGGACTTACACCTTGGGGGTAAGGGGAGTCGGGTAGGGAGGGAAAGTGGGAGAAAACAAAGGGGGATAAGAATGTGCAACAAGAAATGTGCTCACTACCTTACGTAACTGTGGCCTCTCTGTATGTTACCTTTACAATAAAATAAGATTAAAGAAAGAACCATGCCGAGTACTTTGGGGCACTTGTGAAGAAGGTACGAGGGGAATTACTCTACATTTCCTTCCTTGTCCTTTCCTGTCATCCAGAGCAAAACGGCTTCCTTCACCCTTGTTTCTTGGTCCTTTTTCCTCACTACACTGCCAAGATGAGCTTTCTCAATGCCAGGGTGATAGCACCCTTCCTTTCTAGGCCAGAACGCGCACGTCCTACAGTGAGCAGGACTGTGCTGTACATACAGAGGCTCTCCCCAGCTCTCCAGCAACAGTGATCTTTTCCCGTCTCGGACCTTCACAGAGGCTGCTGGGAGCCCGCACGCTTGGCGAGGGCCTGCCCCGTGGCTTGGAGGACCTCATTTGTGTGCGCTCACAGTAGCCACCCTGTGGCTGTTTCCACCTGCGTCTCTGTGAGTGAGTGGGCTCTGCGCTGGGAGTGGCGTGGGCCCTGCTTCCCATCCACAGGGCGCGCCACTGACTGGCGGAGTGGTCTGTATTCCTAACAGATCCTGATCTACCCCTTTCTCAAAACAGTGCTGAAGGTCCGTTAGTAAGCATCCTGTTTCTTCTTCCACCAGAGCGTGTGACTTAATGGTGGACGTCCGTGGCCACAGCAAGCGCATTTTCAAGAAATACCCACTTACGGTCTTTGCTTGTACTTACATCTGGAACTGGGGGAGATTTTCGGAGGGCAAGGCCAGAGCCAAATCCAGAAACTTGCAAGCGGAGAGATAGAGGTTGAGCCACCGCTGGCTGGTGTAGGAGGTGGAGAAGCCGTTGCCTCCTGTGTAGGTGGTCTCCAGGCCAGCGACAGAGGGGCCGGAAGTCCTGCAAGCAAGCAGCGGACAGCACCGTCAGCCGCGGGCCCTCGCCTGCGGGAGCAGCAGGTGCCAGCTAGGACGCCTCACAGTCTACTGAGCGTCGCTCAGAGCTCAATTCCTGCTCCTGGCCACGTCTGTCATCCTCAAAAATCTTATTTTTGTTCTTTAAGATTTAAGAATACACAGGGAGAAATTTGTATTATACTCAAGAAGTGTAAAAATACAAACTTTATCATCAAGAAACTTTAATACTATTCAGTTGCTCAGAATAGTTGGCGTGAAGCTTTCTGTAATACACGGAACAGGAGACTTTATAAACAGCATGCAAGAGTAAGCTGCATTAACAACACGGCCTTAAAGGGACTTTTCAATATGTAAATTTGTAAATTCCTGTAAATATAAAAATCATTTACATATTAGGAAACTGCTACTCCAAAGAATAAACCTGTATAGACATTATACTGGCCACATATGGCTACTGTGGTTACAGGTGACCTGGCATAACACACCTGCAAGGACCAGATCTAACCTTCGCAAACCAATACAACCCATCGAGCTGAAGCAATGTTGCACTCTGTTCATCTGTATTTGTATCTAGAGGCCACAGGGCGTGAATGCTGAGAGTCCATTATGTTTCATGACAAGTGAAATTACATCAAATATGACGTATGAAATAATAGCCTAGTCATATGAAGTAGGGAAACTGGTATCTGTATTCTCCTAAGGTGTTGAGTAGCATTCTAGATAACCACAGGATACTCAGGACTAAAAGCACACTAAATAAATTACATGTTACCGTGAAATATCTTCATCAGCAGTGAGTTCCTGCTCCATCAATAAAAATACTTGCACCTAAAGACATGAAATAAAGTTAAATGCTTATTTAAATAGGGTGTGTGACCTTTATATTATCTTTAGGCTCTATTTTCATTAACATAAAAATTTTCAGATATATATTCAAAATCTCTTATAGGTCGTTTAGGATAACAAAACTGCCAATCTAGAGCCTTCAAGCATGCCAAGAGTACTGTGAGATGATTATGATTTAAAGCAAATTTCCTTGGGGACAATTTGTAAAGCTGGGGTTCCGGTGCCAGAACGTCTCTATTATACCTTTTCCCTCGACTCTCCAATGATTTTGTGATGAGGGTGGATAGAGAGAGAAGGAGCCTTAGGACTTGCAAAATCTCCAAATTGCTCTAAAGCAAGTTTAACCCAGATGCGAGTGCACTGCCTCGTGCCAGTCCCTAAAAACCCAGCTCATCCCCTTCCACTCCTAGAGGAAGCAACTAGAAATGTACCAGAGCCACGAGACAGCGAACCACGCAGACGAAGCAGCGGGCACAAGCAGCTGGCTCTGCCACTGCACAGCTAGAGGTCACACTGCAAGGAGATGGACTCTGGCTTGTTTTCACTCTCTTGAACTAGGACGACTGTGAGATTAGATGGCTTAACACAGTTCTCTTTTAAAGTTAGTTTTTATCCAGTAAGCACACAGAAACCAATCGTGTCGTTGGCTAGCTTGCAAGCTAGCCGAGCTGCAGTGAACTCACCAGCTCGGTGATCATGGTGGGCCAGAGGGAGGTGAGGTGCTGTGGAGACATCCTTAACAGTAACACTCTGAAAAACAGGAACACTTGAGAGTGAAGAGTTGGCACCTGGGGCAAACGGAGACTTTCCACCAATCTCTCTGAAAGAAATGTGGTATATTTTCAATGCCTAAACAGTTACCCTCATGTACAAACTGCCATACAGCCCAGACTGAAGACAGTTCCAGACTGCAGACGACCACTTTCATAAAGACATTACGAAACAAGACAACTATATGTGAAATAAAAATACTCTCAGTCAAGTAGCACTCGACAGTGCTCGCGAGAACCCGGGCCTGGTGCACGCATCTGCGACCCTGCCGCGAGCAGACACGGGTTCGAGGAGCCTGGGCGGCACAGCGGGCTTCAGGGAACCCGGGGCCTTGCAGCGAGCCCGTCGCCAAACCCCAGAAGGCTCTGGCCAGGGCTCAGGTTGCATGTCTCAGGCGAGGTGTGATGGGCGAAGAGACAATGCTGAGCCTTCGCGGGGAGAGGACTGCCATCGTGGCCCCACGTGGACACCTGGGCCACACACACTGCTGAACACGTGGACACCTGGGCCACACCCACTGCTGACCACGTGGACACCTGGGCCACACCCACTGCTGACCACGTGGACACCTGGGCCACACACACACTGCTGACCACGTGGACACCTGGGCCACACGCACACTGCTGACCACGTGGACACCTGGGCCACACACACTCCTGCTGACCACGTGGACACCTGAGCCACAAACACTGCTGACCATGTGGATACCTGGGCCACACACACTGCTGACCACGTGGACACCTGGGCCACACACACACTGCTGACCACGTGGACACCTGGGCCACACACACACTGCTGACCACGTGGACACCTGGGCCACACACACTGCTGACCACATGGACACGTGGGCCACATGCACACTCCTGACCACGTGGACACCTGGGCCACACACACACTCCTGACCACGTGGACACCTGGGCCATACACACTCCTGACCACGTGGACACCTGGGCCACACCCACTGCTGACCACGTGGACACCTGGGCCACACACACACTGCTGACCACGTGGACACCTGGGCCACACACACACTGCTGACCACGTGGACACCTGGGCCACACGCACACTGCTGACCACGTGGACACCTGGGCCACACACACACTCCTGACCACGTGGACACCTGGGCCACACGCACACTCCTGACCACGTGGACACCTGGGCCACACACACTGCTGACCACGTGGACACCTGGGCCACACACACTGCTGACCACGTGGACACCTGGGCCACACACACACTCCTGACCACGTGGACACCTGGGCCACACGCACACTCCTGACCACGTGGACACCTGGGCCACACGCACACTCCTGACCACGTGGACACCTGGGCCACACGCACACTCCTGACCACGTGGACACCTGGGCCACACGCACACTCCTGACCACGTGGACACCTGGGCCACACGCACACTGCTGACCACGTGGACACCTGGGCCACACGCACACTGCTGACCACGTGGACACCTGGGCCACACACACTTCTGACCACATGGACACCTGGGTCACACACACTGCTGGCCACATGGACACCTGGGCCACACACACACTTCTGACCACGTGGACACCTGGGCCACACGCACACTGCTGACCACGTGGATACCTGGGCCACGCACACTGCTGGCCACGTGGACACCTGGGCCACACACACTTCTGACCACGTGGACACCTGGGCCACACACACACTCCTGACCACATGGACACCTGGGCCACACACAATCCTGCTGACCACGTGGACACCTGGGCCACACACACACTGCTGACCACGTGGACACCTGGGCCACACACACTGCTGACCACATGGACACCTGGGCCACACACACTGCTGACCACGTGGACACCTGGGCCACACACACACTCCTGACCACGTGGACACCTGGGCCACACACACACTCCTGACCACGTGGACACCTAGGCCACACGCACACTCCTGACCATGTGGACACCTGGGCCACACGCACACTGCTGACCACATGGACACCTGGGCCACACGCACACTCCTGACCACGTGGACACCTGGGCCACACGCACACTCCTGACCACGTGGACACCTGGGCCACACACATACTCCTGACCACGTGGACACCTGGGCCACACACATACTCCTGACCACGTGGACACCTGGGCCACACACACTGCTGACCACGTGGACACCTGGGCCACACACACTGCTGACCACGTGGACACCTGGGCCACACACACTGCTGACCACGTGGACACCTGGGCCACACACACTCCTGACCACGTGGACACCTGGGTCACACACACTGCTGGCCACGTGGACACCTGGGCCACACACACACTCCTGACCACGTGGACACCTGGGCCACACACACTCCTGACCACATGGACACCTGGGTCACACACACTGCTGGCCACGTGGACACCTGGGCCACACACACACTGCTGACCACGTGGACACCTGGGCCACACACACTGCTGACCACATGGACACCTGGGCCACACACACACTCCTGCTGACCACGTGGACACCTGGGCCACACGCACACTGCTGACCACGTGGACACCTGGGCCACACACACACTCCTGACCACATGGACACCTGGGCCACACGCACACTCCTGACCACGTGGACACCTGGGCCACACACGCACTCCTGACCATGTGGACACCTGGGCCACACGCGCACTCCTGACCACGTGGACACCTGGGCCACACGCACACTCCTGACCACGTGGACACCTGGGCCACACGCACACTCCTGCTGACCACGTGGACACCTGGGCCACACGCACACTGCTGACCACGTGGACACCTGGGCCACACACACACTCCTGACCACATGGACACCTGGGCCACACGCACACTCCTGACCACGTGGACACCTGGGCCACACACGCACTCCTGACCATGTGGACACCTGGGCCACACGCGCACTCCTGACCACGTGGACACCTGGGCCACACGCACACTCCTGACCACGTGGACACCTGGGCCACACGCACACTCCTGCTGACCACGTGGACACCTGGGCCACACGCACACTGCTGACCACGTGGACACCTGGGCCACACACACTGCTGACCACGTGGACACCTGGGCCACACACACACTGCTGACCACGTGGACACCTGGGCCACACACACACTCCTGACCACGTGGACACCTGGGCCACACACACTCCTGACCACATGGACACCTGGGTCACACACACTGCTGGCCACGTGGACACCTGGGCCACACACACACTCCTGACCACGTGGACACCTGGGCCACACACACACTTCTGACCACGTGGACACCTGGGCCACACACACACTCCTGACCACATGGACACCTGGGCCACACACACACACACTGCTGACCACGTGGACACCTGGGCCACACACACTGCTGACCACATGGACACCTGGGCCACACACACTGCTGACCACGTGGACACCTGGGCCACACGCACTGCTGACCACGTGGACACCTGGGCCACACGCACACTTCTGACCACGTGGACACCTGGGCCACACACACACTCCTGATCACGTGGACACCTGGGCCACACACACACTGCTGGCTACGTGGACACCTGGGCCACACACACTTCTGACCACGTGGACACCTGGGCCACACACACTGCTGACCACGTGGACACCTGGGCCACACACACTTCTGACCACGTGGACACCTGGGCCACACACACACTTCTGACCACGTGGACACCTGGGCCACACACACACACTGCTGGCCACGTGGACTGGCTTAGAGGCCTGGAGTGGGAGGCCCTGCTGTCCTTTCTGGACACAGAAGGCCTCCCACCTCACTCGATACAGATTAGCCACAGCCTCCTGTGAGCCCAGTGCAGTCCCCGAATGGTATTTCTAGCCATCATCTCCTGGGCTTGCCTGTGTTCTGCTCAGTCCTCTGGGTATAAAGAAACACTGACATGCTCATCTCAAGTGCAAGTCGATTCTTATCCCCAAATACCCATTCCTACAGAGTTTGAACTTCATAAAAGAGACTACATTAGGGAAACGCCTACAAACTTAGTGACTTCTTTCACTCCAAATGGTAACTTAAGCGTATTCTCTAAGGAACAAGAACAATACCATACAGTCAGGAGATACAGAAAATCAAGTTTTAGCGGCTTACCTTGTATGTCTGGGAGGTATTTCTGGTACTGGTCGACTTCACTGCTGAAAATAGCAAAGGCTAACCTTTTGAGCAGCATGGCTCTCTGCTCTAACTCCGCATCCCGGTTTGCAAAAAGGTTAAGTGAACTGCTTTGGGCCACGGCCACTCGAGCTGGAAAGAGGGGAGAGGCCGACTGACACAGACAGCCATGGAGCCACGTGAAAGCAAAGCTTCCTTTTTAAAGGCAGATGCCCCATGACAACAAGAGTGAGAGGGAGCGCTCTCCAGCACGGGGGAGGAGGGGGGGCACACCGGAAGACCCGGCGGCAGCAGAGTGATGAAAAGAGAGGAAATTCAGAATTCTGAGTTTCAGATGGCAAAATTACAAATAGTACCATTTTACAAGGTCCTTTAAGTTGTCTATCATCTGCTTTGGAAAACCATTTCCAGCCAGGCATGGTGGCTGACCCCTGTCATCCTAGCTACACAGGAGACTGAGATCTGAGGATTGTGGTTCAAACCCAGCCCAGACAGAAAGTCCATGAGACTCTTACATCCAATTAACCAGCAAATAGTTGCAATTAGAGATGTGGCTCAAGTGGCAAAGCCCCATCCTTGAGCCACAAAGTGAAGGGGCCACGTAGACGCCCTGAGCGTAAGCCCCAGTCCTGGCTAGACACAAAACAAATCTCCAGCATGGCTCCGCTCGGCCTACCTGCCTCTCCTCCTCGTGCCCCGCGTGTCTGCCCGGCTACGGCATGAAGTCTGCTTCCATCCCCGACCTTCGCAATTGCTTTCCCCTCCGACCCACCTCTGCAATTATTGTTCTCTATGTCTGGAATATTCTGTCCTTAGGACTCCTGATCATTGTTTCCTTTTATTTGTTATTACTTTGTGACACAGGATCAGAAATCCTGAGCTTGTAACTCAAGTTTTCGCCTTGAACTTGGGAGTGTCCTCTCTGCCTCCTGACGGCTTGGACTGCAGTTGTGTGTCATCTGGCCTGGATTCTCTGAATTGGCTTCCTGGGTTTCATATCAAGTGTGAGCTCTTGGTTACTTATCACACTGCCTGTATTTTATTTCTTGCACAACTTAACTCCCTGAAACAAACTTTAATTTTATTAAGGTTAGAAAAAAGTCTGGGCCACTGTCGTCTTTTAATAAATATTTATTGAACAGAGGAATTGGAAACTTGAAGCAATTCTATGAAGATGAGAGAAAATATAGTCTTTTTTCATATGAGAACACTATATTTTGGGCTAAAGAATTTATCTTGGGTTCACAGAATTTTATCACTACTTAAGTTCATTCAGTTAAGGGACTTGAAAGCTTTTTGTAAATCAAAAAATCCTACATCCTCCTAGAATAAATGCTAAATGAACCCCAAATATATAAAACCAATCAAGTGTAAGTAGAAAGGAGGCAGAGGGTGACTAACCTTGCCTTCTTTCTCTTCTCTCCTCCCCTCCCTCTCTTCCTCTTCCTTCCCTTTCCTTCCTTCTGATAAGCAGAGCCCCTTATATTTACAGTGCTTGGTCTCACAGGTTGGATCCAACTGTCTGCCTTTTCTACCTCACCTGCTTTCAGTCTTTCATTCAATCATTTTTTTACTGAGTACCTACTATATATCAGTTACTCTACTGTCAGCTGGGAAAGTAATTTAGAATCAAACTAGACAGTCTCTCTTCTTTCCAGTATTTCCCCCACATGAAGAAGCAGCTTCACTTATTGCTTATCGCTAAGTTATCCTCTGTAACTTTTAACACTATATTCCCACCCAAAGATAATGCACAACTTGACAGAAAGCTAATTCAGTCGTTTCCAGAAAACAGTGAATAGTACAGGAAGACGCTGCTTGGGTTGCCATCTTAGTATACTCACTCATCAGGTCTCTAAACGTTGTCTTATCGTGTGTCATTAGATTGTCCATAATTGCCCTCCAACTGAAAGAGATAAGGATCGTTACATAGAATTGTTAAGAAGTCTTCTCACTGCGCTGGGTAGTCACTGACTTGGGCTGGCAGGGGCATGACTGTAAGCTGACTTACTGATTAACACAAGAGGCGTCCATCTGAAAGAAGCTGGGATCCATGAAGAGGTCAAAGGCTTCCTTTTTCCACGCTCTCCGTGTGTACTGGTACCCACTGAGGCTGCTCAGTAGCTGCACACAGGCTCGGTAGCTAGGGGCATTATGTGCACTGTATGGAGGAAAGGCACCTTAATCTCGGTTCTAGTGGTCATCATATTAAGCTGTGTAAGTGTTCATATTTTCCTAAGACAATGACATGAAGACACAAACAGTACCATAGAAAATTCTCTATGACTAGTTAAGCCATTACCATGCATGTGTGTAAGAGCAGTGCCACGCTGTGGCTCACTCCACAAATAGCAACTGAACTAATTTCTAATAAGGCCATGAATTAATGCGAACCTATTGAAGTCACCATGGTACCTGTGGTTTCGGAGGTAGGGCACGACATAATGCATGATGTTTACAAGTAAGGGGATGACGCGCTCCTTTTCGTCACTATAGAAAACCATGTCCAGAAGATGGGCCAAGACCTGTGGCACACAGGAGGGAACGGGAAGAAGCCCTGAGCGGAAGCTGACGCCACCTAGAGGCTACTACCTGTAGTTGTAAGAAACCCTAGATACTGTCATCAAATCACGAAAACCGAAAGTGAAGCATTCCTAAATCCTTTTGAAATTTGTGGTTTCTGCCATCATCTTCTTTCCCCAGTGTGACACAAATGTGGAACTAGTTTCCTATTCCCACCCGTGACAGCGATGCACTGGGCAGTTTGGGAGCTCAGTTTGGGAGTGACAGTGACTTCAGGACTGGATGCTCTGGGCTTTCTTTGGGTTCTGTTAAAACGACACTTGGCAACACATTAACGGCGCTGCTCAAGTCCAAATTCTGTCAGATTGCTTTCACCTTTGTAAGGCATGGGGTCCTATCTGAGAGGGGAAACAAAAATGCCAGCTTAGAATGACTGTGTAACAGGTTATGAAAAAGGTAGACAGCACGCCTGTCATCCTAGCTACTCAGGAGGCTGAGATCTGAGGATCTCGGTTCAAAGCCAGCAAGCCAGCCCCGGTAGGAAAGGGTAGGAAAGTAGGAAAATCAGTGAGACTCTTATCTCCTATTAATCACCAGAAGTGGCGCTGTGGCTAGTCTTGAGCTGAAGAACTCAAAGATAGTGCCCAGGACTAGAGTTCAAGCTCCACAACTGACAAAAAAAAAAAAAAAAAAAAAAGAGGGCTGGGAATGTGGCTTAGTGGTACAGTTTGCCTAGCATGTATCAAGCCCTGGCTTCGATTCCTCAGCACCACATAAGCAGAAAAAGCTGGAAGGGGCGCTGTGGCTCAAGAGGTAGAATGTTACACTTGAGCAAAAAGAAGCCAAGGACAGTGCTCAGGCCCTGAGTCCCAAGCCCCAGGACTGGCAACAAAAAGAAGAAAGAAAAAAAGAAAAAGGTAGACAGAGCCAGGCCCAGGTGGCTCACGCCTTTAATCCTAGCTACTCAGGAGGCAGAGAGCAAGGTTAGAAGCTAGCCTTTAATCCTAGCTACTCAGGAGGCAGAGAGCAAGGTGAGAAGCTAGCCTTTAATCCTAGCTACTCAGGAGGCAGAGGTCTAGGTTAGAAGCTAGCCTTTAATCCTAGCTACTCAGGAGGCAGAGGTCTAGGTTAGAAGCTAGCCTTTAATCCTAGCTACTCAGGAGGCAGAGGTCTAGGTTAGTAGTGGAAGCAGGAAAATCCCTGAGATTCTTATCTCCAATTAAACACAGAAACAGGAAGTGGCACTTTGGCTCAAAGGGGGAGAGTGCGACCCTTAAGCCAAAAAGCTCAGAAACAGTGCCCAGGACCTGAGTTCAAGCTCTAGGACCGACAAACAAACAAATAAAATAGGCTAACTGGAAATGTATGGAAATGCTTATCTGTAAAGTGTTTCATAGTAAAAGTATCTTATACCATCTCCACCCTTCCTCAGAATGAGATACAAAACACTTTCTTAACAGCCTATGCTTTAGCTAGGGGTCAATGGCTCGTGCTTGTAATTCTATTCAGAAGGCTGAGACAGGAGGATCACAGATTCAAAGCTAGCTGGGACAGAAAAGTCCAAGAGGCTCTGATCTCCAATTAACCCCCCAAAAGCTCGAAGCAGAGCCCAAAGTGTTAGCCTTCAGCTTAAAAGCTCAGGGACAGAGTCTAGGCTCTGAGTTCAAGTCCCAGGATAGCACACATATACAAACAAAACCAAATTAAGATAAAGTGATCCCTAATGCATCACAAAAGAATCCAAATGCACACAGCATCAGAGTTTATATTTGTTAGTTTTGTATAGTAATTTCTAGAAGTACAAAATGATTTTTGAAATAAAAATTGTACAAGAAGTACTTGCAAATATTTAATTATGAAACTGTTTAGTTGAAAGTCTGTATGGACAAAGACGCTAAGTTTACCTCAGAGAGCAGTGTCAAAGCATGGACACTATATACAGAGGGAGTTATATTTGAGGTTTCCATCGCAGGCGACAACATATCTAAGTGAGAGAAGAGACAAGGACAGGGGATACTGGTTAGTATTTCCTCCCACAAGGAAACAACCACCTCATAGATAAATAGGGGAGAGTTTATGATACAGTGAAGGCTGAAATGACGTCTTAGTGAATACGTGCTTACTGTAAGGTTAGCCAGAAAGGAAACCTGCCACACGGTTCAGGCAAAAAGGAGTTTATTGGGGGAAGAGCAAACTGCTGGCCTGCATGCACAAGATGGAGGTGTGGGGAGACAGAGTGGGAAGGAGGAAGAGACAAAGAGAGCAGGAGAGGAAAAGGAAAGAGAGCAAGACAGAGAAGGAATAAGAGCGGGGACTCCTGTTGAGCCAGATTATATAGGGAAAGGCGGGAGGTATGGATGGCCAGGTGGATTGGATGTGACCCCAGAGAAGGAGGAAGTAGCTGCCTCCAGGTGCACCAGTTACCTAGGTAACGTAGTACCGGCAAAGACTTAAACAGGTGGGGAGCATCTGCATGGAGCCCTCCTGGGGGTGGACCTTACACTTACAAACAATAACCTAAAAGTGAGCTATACCTTCAATGTCAGATTCCAAGTTGGCTCCATCCACCACTATTTTGGGGGAAGGCTTCACCTCCAGATTTCGTCGCAGCCACGTTGTTTGTTCCAGAGAGGAGCCGGCAACTGCACCAACAGCATCCACTATTTTATGAGTCACATCCTAAAGACATGAGAAAGAGCCACTAAATACACACATACACACACACACACACACACACACACACACACACATACACACGGTATTTTACAGTAGACCATCCTGACTGTCACAATGCTCAGAGCTGGATGAAATAAATTTAGGAATTGTCTTACAGGACTCCTGCTTTTGGAAGGATGGCACTGATAAACATGGTTTTGGCAACAGCTTTCAATTCAGAATGATCTTACCTGAAGGTCTCTTTGGTCTTTCTTATTTTCTAAAGTGGGATTCTTCATGATAAACTCATTCAGGACCCTAGAAGGGTCATAGAAAAAGAAAACAAGCAAAAAAGTATTAGTTTAAAAAGTGCTATTTAGGGCTGGGAATATGGCCTAGTGGCAAGAGTGCTTGCCTTGTATACATGAGGCCCTGGGTTCGATTCCCCAGCACCACATATACAGAAAACGGCCAGAAGCGGCGCTGTGGCTCAAGTGGCAGAGTGCTAGCCTTGAGTGGGAAGAAGCCAGGGACAGTGCTCAGGCCCTGAGTCCAAGGCCCAGGACTGGCAAAAAAAAAAAAAAAAGTGCTATTTAATTTCTCGTGGTTTTCTGCACTCCATTTCCAACTCACTAAGTGTGTAATCTGTATGTACATATTCTGTAACTCAGTTGACATACATAAACATATACATGAAGAAACACACACAGTGCTATTGAGAGCAGCACTGTTTGGAAGAACCACAAAGTGGAGCTCAAATATTCAGCAACAGCATAAGTTACATGGATCAATCTTTACAAATGTAAGATACTGGCTACTAGTTCCCCACTAAAAAAATCTAATGGCTAACAAAAGAAAGAATGAGTTAGGGTTTTTTGTTTTTTTTTTACAGTGCTTTCATTCAATTGCTTAGGTTGAATGAAAAGTCATACAAAAATAGATAAAATGTGTATAATATACATACATTTAAAACATGCAAAAATCCTTTTGTGAGGTTAAAATAGTGGTTATAGGGAAGATAATTTTAAAAAGACACTTGGTGTTCTTTTCCCTTTTTTTTTTTGGCAGTACAAGGGTTTGAACTCAGGGCTTGTGCTGGCTTACTGGAGTCAGGCCTCCAGCCCTGCTTCTTGCTCATTATTTTGGAGAGGCCTATCAAACTTTACTACATGGATTGGCCTTCAAGTCTTGGTTGGTTGCCAAAGTTAGTCAATTCCTTGAGGACAAAAGGGTAGAAGCTAAGTCTATGAATGCAGAACCACACATTCATGCCTACAAAATCATGATCAGAGCTAAACAAAGATGATGTTCTTAAAGATATGTATATATACATGTTTGTGCGTTTGCTGCTGGATATTGAATTCAGCAGCAAACATACACACACTAACTACAAGCTTTACCTCTGAACTACATTTCTGGATCTTAAAAATAATACTTTGAAGTGAGACTACTTACCCCAGGATAAGAAACTGCCCTGGGGCTGGGAGACTCAGTTGTATAGAGTCTTTTAGAAGTAGCAACAGTGATGCCCAGCTATCCACTAAATTGGGCACTGGAATTCTGCAAGACAAATGAGTTTGTATATATAGAAAGCAACAGTAAATCTGAATTTTATATATTTTTCTCTCTACAGTCTTTGACACATTTCTTTACTACTTTCCTTAAAAACTCTAAATTTTTATAGATTGTGATATGGCAGAATTTCTAAAATCTTTGCATTTTCTACCAGTAAGGTATAAAATAAAATTTACTATAGTCAGTGCAATTTCTTAATCTAGAATGTTTACACAAATTCTGTATCACTTAGACTTTGAAAAATACAAGACAAACTATAATAATTCCTGGTTTAATTACAACCTATCCTCAATACCAGTCTCTCACTTTAAAAAACAACAGACTTTTTTTTCCCAGTTGAACCTTAATCCTTGTCTGTACCTACAGTCAGAGTTTCAGCAGTTCTAATCAATGTTCTAAATATCTAATAAGTATTCTAGATAACATAATTTTGTTACTGGTAGTCACAAATTACAAACAGATGCCAAAACTGTGATTAAAGTGGAATTACCCTTTGTAGGAAGATTAAGAATTTTATCACAAGGGCTGGGAATGTGGCTTAGTGGTAGAATGCTTGCCTAGCATGCATGAAGCCCTGGGTTCGATTCCTCAGTGCCACATAAACAGAAAAAGCCGGAAGTAGGGCTGTGGCTCAAGTGGCAGAGTGCTAGCCTTGAGCAAAAAGAAGCCAGGGGCAGTGCTCAGGCCCTGAGTCCAAGGCCCAGGACTGGCACAAAAAAAAAAAAAAATTTATCACAACTGGCAATCTGTATTCAAGGCTCAGTTAAAAGAAAAGGAAATGCCAGGTAACAAGGTATGTTTGCCTACTTCCTAAAATTACAAGAACCCCAATAATCAGGTTGGATTACCACATGTTTACCTGTATTAAAGTAGCAATTGATTCAGTAGCATGATTTTAAGAGTAGGTTCTATTTTTCTCTTTTATTTAAATGATCTTACAATTCAGGGCTTCATTTCCAGGTATCATTAACACTCTCACGTCCTTAGCTTTGTCGAGTTTGTATGCCAAATCACTGCTATACTCATTATTTCTATTAACAATTCAGAAACAGTGTTTCTGTTGTAGCAAATTTGTTTTTCTAGTTTAGGGAGCTCTTTTCCTGAACACTTCTTGAAAGAATTCATGTGCTTTTCCTTCTATATTTCCTAATCTTTCTATATTGTGTTTGTAAGGGAAGATCTACATCAGTAATCTTACCTTTGAATATAAGCATAGAAAAACTGAAGCATGCAGACTTCCAAAGAAAGATGCTTCTACAAACAAAAGAAATCAGCTTATAGTGAAGAAAATTGCTTCATTTCTTTTTTCACTGTTGCAGCTTTCTTGCATCTTACAGTTTTTATGAAAACAATAACAACACCGCCCCACCCCCCAATCTACTTATTAAAAAATGTAGCTCTTCTTCCATCTATCAGGGAAAATTCAAAATGAAAGAGCTGTTTAAAAAGTTGAAAATACCCTGGAAGTCAGTGCCTCATGCTTGCAATCCTAGCATGCGGGAGGCTGAGATCTGAGGTGCCAGCCTAGGCAGGAAACTCCGGGAGACTCTTACCTCCAATTAACCACCAGAAAGCCAGAAATGGAGAGGTGGCTCAAGTGGTAGATCACTATGCTTGACCAAAAAAATTCAGGGACAGCCCCAGTACCCAGGCCCTGAGTTCAAGCAAGTGTGGCAAGTGTGCACACATGTATACACACACACGTAAATATGGACTAAGGATACTGACTATTCACATACACAAAAATCCTTTTTCCTTTTGCATATCAAGGCTTTTAAAAAGAATTCGAAATTTTCAGCTATTTGTAATAATTCTTTTAAGGACGTAGTAATGTCAGTTTTGGTATGGTGTCACAGTTTAAGTTTGCAAGGCTTTCCTTAAGAAGATGTGATCTCTTGGTAAAAAGAGCAGAATGTAGAGCAGTTTCTCTGTGTAATCAGACAAAGCAATATGAGTAGGAAGACTATATTGCTCATTTCCAGTAGTCCTGACAAAGCACAGTACTGTGCAGGGTCAAGGACTAACAGTGTTTAGAACTAAAATCAGACAGCCAATGACTGGCAAAAGTTGAGTTTATAGAACAGAGATTCAGAGAAGAAGCAATAAGGAAGTGAGAAAAATGGCAAGGTTGTGCGGTCCGGCTCCTGTGTTTTCTCGCTAAGAATCGGGTCACCCTGTCCCTGAGTGCCTGTGATGTTCACTGGAGACATGTTTGGCTAACCTCGCCTCACTGCCTGCAGGAATGAGAGGCCCCGACAGAAAGTCACTGCAGATGTGACTGTCTTATTAAAGGAGTGACAGCCAGCCACCTCTTCAATCTATCACAGTTCAAAGGAAATGACTTTTCAAAAAATCTTTCCTATCAGCATCCTTCTGACACAGAATTATCAACAAACGTAAGGAAAGGCCTTCTTACCTTGTCTTTGGCTATGGCGGGAGGCTGCTTTAAAACTTCTTTCACCGTCTGGATGACAGTTTCTGCTCTCATGACACTGATGGAGCGAACCAGCTCTACCAGCAGCAGCTGGTCTTCGCTGGCCACGGGAATGACCTGCACAACACGTTACCCCACTTACCTCTGTGCATGCGTACGAGCTTTGCATGCAGAGCCAGTTAGGAGACTTAATCATTGCCTCTCCGCAACATAAACAAGTCCTTTGGCCACTTTGGGTAAGTTTGTGTTATTTTTCTTATCAATACAATATATGTACATCAATTTTAAGTTGTTTTTTTTTTTTTTTTTGCCAGTCCTGGGGCTTGAACTCAGGGCCTGAGCACTGTCCCTGGCTTCCTTTTTGCTCAAGGCTAGCACTCTGCCACTTGAGCCACAGCGCCACTTCTGGCCGTTTTCTGTATATGTGGTGCTGGGGAATCGAACCCAGGGCCTCATGTATACGAGGCAAGCTCTCTCGCCACTAGGCCATATCCCCAGCCTGTACATCAATTTTAAAAAGTCAAACAGGACAATAAGTTTTACAGGAAAAAAGTGGAATCACCTTGGCCTTCCCATCTTACATCCAAAAAATAACTACCTTCCTTTCTTGTAGTTATTTTCTACTATTTCCAAACAATACCTTCTATTTTTCCTCATTTTTAAAATATTTTTAAACAACTTCCTTTAGAATACAAGTTATGCTCTTTACAATTGTCTTCCATCTACCTGGTAGTTATTCATAATTTTATTGAAGTTATCCAGTGACCACAAGACTATTTATGGTTGGGCTATCTATAGCACTATCACTGCATTTTGTATATAACTGTTCTATTTTCTAGACTTAATAAGTTGCTTTTTGTTTTGGCTATGGAATTACAGGTTCTTTCTACTTTCCTTCAGATTGCCAGTGTTGCTATTGATAAGTATTATCATCATTCCTTTTCTCTTTCCATCACAAAATTTTAGAACCCAAAATAATATGCTTATTTTTTGTTTGGTGCTGGTCCTGTGGCTTGAACCCAGAGTCTGGGTAATGTCCTGGAGCTTTTTGGCTCAAGGCTAGTGCTCTAACTACTTGTTCATAGCTCTACTTCTGGCTTTTCTGGTAGTTAACTGGAGATACAAGTTTCCAGGGCTTTTTTTTTGCCACTGCTGGCTTTGAACCACTATCCTCAGATCTTAGCCTTCTGCATAGTGAGGATTACAGGCCTGAGCCACCCATGCCCAGCTAACAAGCTTATTCCCAGGTTGGCATCTTTATACAATACCAGGAATACTATAGTAATTTATTTCCTTCATTTCTAAGGATTTTCATGTTTTATTTCTTTAATATTTTTATCCTCTCATGGTTTTTTCTTTGTCATTTTGGTTCTGGGGCTTGAACTCAGGCCTGAGTGTTGTCCCTGAGCTTTTGTGCTCAAAGGCTAGCACTCTTCCACTTTGAGACACAGCTCCACTTCCAGTTTTTTGGTGGTTGGTTGGAGATAAGAGTCTGAAGGACTTTCCTGCCTGGGCTGGCTTTTAATCACGATCCTCAGATCTCAGCTTCCTGAGTAGCTAAGATTATAGGTGTGAGACACCAGCGTCCAGCATATTTGTTTTTAATTTCTGAAAAAATGATATTCGTTATTTCCTTTTTTCTGTTTTCCTTATCTTTAAACCTATATCCACTTCTGGTAATTATCTACTTTCTGTTTCAATCATTTTCCCAACTGATACTGCTTTGTTTCTGCTATAGAATTAATATCCAACAGCCTCTACAACCTTATACTTATATTCCCAGCTACATGAGAGAAGGATCTTGGTTCAGGCCAACCTAAGCAAAAAATTTAGTGAGACCCTATCTCAAAGAACACGTCAGGTATGATGATTCCTACTTGTAATCTCAGCTACATGAAAGGTATAGGTAATAGGAGGATCAGATCAGTTTGGACAAAGATTTCCATACTCTATCTGAAAAACACCTAAAGCAGAAACAGGGCTAGAAGTATGGCTTAACTGCCACCTACCTACCTAAGTTCAAGGCCCAAATTCAAACCCCAGTATTGTCTAAATACGTATGTAACATCCAAGAAACTCTTAATTTTTAGAATGGTCTCTCTGTTCAATGTGACATGGATTACTAAATCTTCATATGCAAAATAATGTAATATAGCAGAAATATTTTTATTACTTTAGGAATATCATTACATATGAAATGTGAAATTAACACAAAAGCAAATCACAAACCTTTGGATGTACCAATGTAAATGAGTAGCATTTTTATTTTTAAGCCATAATTTATTTCCAACTTAGAAAAGTAGTTTTAGGGATTTCAAGCTCACAAAGCAAGTAACTTAATTTTCACTCATACAGTCAAAACCAATATAAGATTTGCATTGACATACATTAACTGTGTAAGCTGACATACAGGAAAAAAACCCTAGTCGAGAACTTCCTCTGAGCCCTTGCTTTGTACCCCAAATGGCTTCCATGTGAAACATACACCTATCATCATGTGATATGATATTTTCTACTTAAAGTGACATTATAAGCTTATTATCATGCTGATCTTGCTCTGTTTCGGTATAAGTCATTATCAACACTGGTGGACAACTTGCTTTTCCACTTTCTACCTGCCACTATAGGTCTACTGTAACCTCAGAACTCAAGATTGGTGGGCAGTCACACATGAAATACACTAGTGTGGACTTACCAAATAAAAAGCCACCCTGGTAAGCCATAAACACCTACCTTGGTTCGTGCAGTGACTTTGTTCTGCCTTCTTTCATTCCATACGAATGCAATGGCAGCCATAAAGTGAACGCCATGATTCATTGAGATGGGGCCCAACAGTTCAAGGATTTGTTGTCTCAAGTTCTAAAACAATTTAAGAAAATTATAAGTGATAAGCATTAATCACACAGAACCTTTAGCTCCACAGCAGTGTGAGAATGTTTTGATTTTCCCCCGGGGGAACCAGGGTTTTCGCGTGGGGTTTCTACTAGGCAGGTGCTCTGCCACTTGGCCTGTGCTTTCACCTGGCCAGCCGGACTGCAGTCCTCCCTGTCACACTGCTGGGATCACAGGCGCTGGCCACCACCTACTCCAGCTCTCAGTGGAGATGAGGTGTCAAGAACTTTTGCCCAAGTTGGCCTTGAAACGTGTTCCTCCCCGCCTCCTCCTCCTGAGTTGCCAGGCCCCCTGTACCAGGAGAGGATCCTTTTAATAGTGATAGGAGTGTTTAATAGTGTTGTGGCTTGGCATAGGGGAACATGCCTGCAGTCTCAACAATCTGGAGGAGGCAGGAGGACTGAGGCCAGCCTGGGCAACACAGCAAAGCAGAACAGTTATGACGTGACTTTTAATTTTAAAATAAAGCCTTACAAAATGACAATTAACCAAATGCAAATCTAACCCCTAAGTATTAAAAAATACAATACAGGAAATTAAATTGTATATAAAGTCTTTCAGAGAAGATAATGCCTTACAATTATAGAAGATCCTGAGTGTTAATTCCAAGTATACTAAGATAGAAAATGTATAGTTTAAATCCAAACATAATGCTCAGATATAAAGTTCTAATGGTTTTATCCAACTCCTTTCACCCATTAAATGAGCTCCTATAAATCAAGCTGATCAGGTCCAGGAGTAAAATGAAGTTGTTGAGGGATGACAATTGACAACATGCCAAGTAATGACAACATTTACATGTGTAACATATAAAATAGAGGCGGAAGCTGGCAGCTCACGCCTGTAATCTGGCATATTCAGGAGAGTGAGGTCTGAGAATCAAGATTCAAAGCCAGTCTGGGCTGACAAATCCGAGAGACTCTCTCCTCCAAGAAAGCAGCAAAAATGCCACAGGTAGGCTGGGGAGATAGCCTAGTGGCAAGAGTGCCTGCCTCGGATACACGAGGCCCTAGGTTCGATTCCCCAGCACCACATATACAGAAAAACGGCCAGAAGCGGCGCTGTGGCTCAAGTGGCAGAGTGCTAGCCTTGAGCGGGAAGAAGCCAGGGACAGTGCTCAGGCCCTGAGTCCAAGGCCCAGGACTGGCCAAAAAGAAAAAAAAATGCCACAGGTAGAGGCATGCCTTGGATGGTAGCGCACCGGCCATGAGTGAGACAGATTCTGTATCTCAGCACCAGTGCTGGCACAAAACAAAAACTACAAACAACAGAGAACTAGAAAAATAGTACTGCATAAAGAAAACAAACATTTATCCTATCATCCTGATATTAACCACTCCTAGCACATGAACTTTATTCTCTTGTTTTTATAGATACCTTTTTCATACAGTAAGCATAATTCAATTATGTAATATCTGTTTCATGGGGCTTTTGAGTATGACAGAACAAATGCAGTATTCACTGATTTCTATGTAATGTCCAGAAAAAAATCAACTCATAGACAGGAACTGGATTAGCAACCAGTCGGGTTTAGGGATGAGACTGACTGACTTCAAGTGGGAACAAGGCATCTTTTTAGAGGGAAGAACACAATTGAAAATTGGATTGTGGTATCTCACAACTCTACAAATCTATTTTAAAAAATCACTGCTTTGATAGCCAAAATATGGAAACAACCCAGATGCCCCTCCACAGACGAATGGATCCAAAAAATATGGTACCTATACACAATGGAATACTACATAGCGATTAGGAATGGTGAAATATTGTTATTCGCAGGGAAATGGTCAGAACTTGAACAAATAATGTTGAGCAAGACAAGCCTAGAACACAGAAGACAAAGGGGCATGATCTCCCTGTTATATGACTGTTAACAAAGGGAGACGGAGAGATAGTAGAGACCAAGTCTGTGAAACCAAAAACTGCTTGTCAAATAGTATTCCCCACAGGATTGGGGCAGCGACCCAACAGTATGTAACTAAAACCAATTACTCAACATATAAAGGTCAAAAATTGACCTCTCAGGGGAATACAATAGCTCAAAAGCTAGGTATGTACGTTCATATAAGACTACTGTCGACATACTGTCTACTGTAGACATTACATTTAAAGCCCTAGGCGAACTTTCTTGGGTGTGGCCACATGGCTACTGTATATGTTCTTGATACGTTGTATATTGTATATATGTCTACCTGACCTAGAGATAGAAAAACAGGACGTAAGATATCACAAGAAATGTACACACTGCCCTACTATGTAACTGTACCCTTTTTGCACAACACCCTGTCCAAAAAATTTCAATGTTCAATTAAAAAATGTTCAATTAATAAACAAATTTAAAAAAATCACTGCTTTGTATATTTGGAGTGAATTTGATGGCTTGTCAACCCTATCTCAGTGAAATTTCCATTTGATCCTTAATCTATGCAAAGCACTGCCAATACTGTCCCCAGTGTCCATCGGTGTGGAGGGGAGTTTTGAGGGTCGCACCTTTGTGGCTCCGAGGTTGATGGTGGTGGCGGCGGCCGAGGCGGCGGCCATCTTCTCTGCGGCGTCGGCCTGGTGCAGGATGCCCCACAGCAGCGTCACGGAGGACAAGATCAGGTGCAGGATCGACAGGATGCCGCCACGCGCCTCCAACAAGTGCTTCTGGTCAACGCTGACCAGGAGCTATGAAGCAGGAGGGAGAAAAGCAGCGCACAGTGACTGAGTGCTGGGCGGGCGGGCAGCTGCCGGACATCACCGTCTTACGAAAGGAGTCATAGCCGGGCGCCCGTGGCTCCCGCCTCCGATCCTAGCTGCTCAGGAGGCTGAGATCTGAGGATCGCGGTTTGTAGCCAGCCTGGGAAAGAAAGTCCGCCAGACCCTTATCTGCCCAGAAAAAGCCAGAAGCGGTGCTGTGGCTCAAGTGGTAGAGCACTAGCTTTGACCCCAAGACTGGCAAAAAATAAAAAATAAAGGAGGAGTCACACAGGTTTTGAAGTCTTACTTGATGGTACTGTGTAGTTGGATCCAGTAGACAGTAATGGATAATGGCAGTGATCCCTTCCAAGAGAGTGAGAATCATGTCCGGTGGGGTAATGGATGCCATCCACAGAGGTCTGAAATACAGGCATGCGGATCAACACTGGTTCTGTGATAGCTCTTGCTGTAACCACTAGTAAAAATCTAGCACGCGCCAGGCACAGATTAGGCATTTCAAGAAGTAGCATGAGGGGCTGGGAATATGGCCTAGTGGCAAGAGTGTTTGCCTCTAATACATGAAGCCCTGGGTTCGATTCCCCAGCAGCACATATACAGAAAACGGCCAGAAGCGGTGCTGTGGCTCAAGTGGTAGAGTGCTAGCCTTGAGCAAAAAGAAGCCAGGGACAGTGCTCAGGCCCTGAGTGCAAGGCCCAGGACTGGGGGAAAAAAAAAAGAAGTAGCATGAATAAATGATTATAAAGTATGTCAGGGACTTTTGCTTCCTAACCTATCAATAAGTGAATTGGTCGGTCTAAATGCACTAGAGTTGTGTTTGGCTTTCTCATTCCATAGAGACTAAACCGAGCCAGCAAGGCTCTGGCTACAAGGGATAGCAGAAATATTACTAAACGCCACAGTTTACTATTTTACAAGGAACAGCTGAGTTACAATGGAGATAAACCAGACATCTGTGTACTAAACATAGGGCTAACTTTTCATAGATCAATTTTGAATTTCGTGGCCTAAAGACACAGATAGAATTTGCCACCAACTCAGGAAAATCCAAAAGAAGAAGTAAAATTGGATAGGAAAATATTTATGAATTTAAATTCCAGCTTGAAATTAATTTGCACTTAGATAACATGCCAGATAAAGATATGGAAAACTGGGCTGGGGATATGGCCTAGTGGCAAGAGTGCTTGCCTTGTGTACATGAGACCCTGGGTTCGATTCCCCAGCACCACATACACAGAAAACGGCCAGAAGTGGTGCTGTGGCTCAAGTGGCAGAGTGCTAGCCTTGAGCAAAAAGAAGCCAGGGACAGTGCTCAGGCCCTGAGTCCAAGGCCCAGGACTGGCAACAAAAAAAAGATATGGAAAACTGGCTGGGTGCTGGTGGCTCACGCTTGTCATCCCAGCTACTCAGGAGGCTGAGATCTGAGGATCACAGTTCAAAGCCAACCCGGGGGGAAGGGAAGTCCATGAGATTCTTCTCCAATTAATCACAGAAAAAGCCAGAAGTGGTACTATATAGATCAAGTAGTAGAGTGCTAGCCTTGAGCCAAAGCAGCTCAGGTACAGGGCCCAGGACCAGCAAAAAAAGAAAAAAAATATGGAAAACTCTTTGCTAACAGAGTCCTGCTATTTTCCCCAGTGAGTAGAAAGATCACCAAAATCAATTTCGGCGCTGTGTAAGTGTTCTGTGTCTCTTTAATACCAGATTCTCTGATACTCTTCTTCAAGCTGACTTTTCTTGTGACTATGCCATACCACTTGTGACCTCCCCAAACCTGGTCACTTATTTTGTTTTTTTTTGAATTTTATTCTGGAGGTGTACAGGACTGATCTCAGGATCATGTGTATGCTGAAGGCACACTCTTACCACTTGCTTATCCCCGCTCAAGTTACACATGTGAGAAATAGCAATGGCAACCAAGTTAAAAGGAACCCTTACCTACTATCAGATAACCCTGTCTCATATTTGTACTGCTGAATTAGGTTATCCAAATTCCTGCACAGCTGTAGGGTCACAGACACAACAACTCTCTGTAGAACTTTTCCCATGTAAGGCAGGGTAGATGTGATCAAGCCAATCCATTGTGGGTGCATCTTACACGCACAGTGTTGATGCAGAGCTCGGATCACTGCACAGAGGAACATGCCCTGACAGGTGATCGGCTGGGCGTGCAAATACTGAAGAGAAGTCATAGGCTGATGGGGACTGATGTGTTCCAGGTCAGAGACAACAAAATCAAAACCTGTTTCATTCTCTTCAGGAATAGTCATCACCCGGTGTTCGAGAACAATCAGCCTCTGAAGCACCCGAAGAAGCTGTGACTGGAGCGTGCTGCCATTGTCAAACTCGTCCTCTGAGAAGTTGATGAGGCTGTCCTCTGAGAACCCTTCTTCCACAGCGACCAGGTTCTTACCTGCCATTTTCTCACTATGCCATTTCTGAGCACTAAAGATAGATGACAGCAAGCAATGAAGAATCACTTTTTGAACCTTGCACTTGGATAACATATCGGAGATGAAACTAGGAAAGCCTTTCGCGGAGCTTTCTATTACTTTGGCCAGCTCAGTAAAGAGGAGAGTCAAAATTTCTATGCTCATCATCTGCATGTTTCGATTGCCTATTAAATCTTGTGTAGAGACCTTGACGTGAGTTGGGTAATGGCTACGCATGTAATATAAACAGAGAGAAATAAGAATTTCTATGTACATAGAACTCCGGAAGTTGTGGTTGGAGTCCACTGGAATGTGACTATAAAAGTCCTTGCCCATGACGGAGATGCGGTGTCTCGCCAGCAGATTCTGAAGCAGAGACAGCTGAGGGGTGTAGGCGTTGTTGACACTCGTGGTGGAAATGGCGTTTACAAAGGCAATCGGGTTAGTTTTCAGGATGGCCTTGATGGCACTGAAGGCGTAGAGAGTCCTTGAGGAGTCGTACAGCTGGAGATACAGGAGCACGTGCTGATAGAGAGGGTGGATGTTGAAGTTGGGAGATTTCCGGGATCCGGGAGACCCCATGTCGCTCTCGATTTCGGAGATCTCTCCCTCTCCGCAGCTGTACCAGTTCTCTAAATCCAGACCATCACTAAAGAAGACGCTGGTTTGTTTGAGTTTTTCATTTGAAGTTTTTTTCTTGTCATCATCCTTTTTTCGGGCAAGTTTTACTTTGGGTTTTGCTCCTGGTTGTTTGCCAGCCTCCTTAACAATTGTTTCTTTCTCGGGGACCTTGTCTGGTAACTTTTCTTTGAAGCTGAATTGGATACTACTGTGACTCCTTTGCCTAGATTTGGTTTCTGTGGCAGCCACAGAGGAGTCATGGGGACTTTGTGTGGTTCCTGAAATACAAGGTGAGGAACTGTTTCTGGAGATTCCATTTGCCAAGCACTCTTGGCCTTCCTCTGAGGACACCGACAGAAACTGAGGGCTTTCATTACTCAATAAAGCACTCTGCCCCTGGGGAGTGGACTGATCCTCGCTTTTCACCACCTCCTCTCTGAGATCCAAGTCACCACCACTTAGGGGAAGAGCTTCCATGTCTATCTCGGATGTTTCTGGTGTCGATTCTGCTTCCAGGCCACTCACAACTTGGTGTATTAGGTCAAACACCAACTGCTGAACATCGCTGTCCGGGGAGCTCGCTTTGAGCATGTGAGAGTCCTCCGGGGCGTTCATATTTTCTGCATCAACGTCATAGCTCATGTTGTCCCCAGCTGAGGACTGGGAACACCCGGAGTCCGAACTCTGGAGTATTTCTATTTGCTGGTCTGGAAGGTCAAAGTCAGAGACAACCATTGGGATCGTCTCACTGCTGGTACTGAGGAGGGACAGCCTGTCACTCAGTGGGTTAACCGTGAGACTGAAGTTCTCGATTTCATCCATGGTAAGTGGTTTCTCACCATTTCCTTTCGATGCCATGAGCTGAGACTGGCTTACTGGCATAAGACAAAAATAGTAAAGATGCAAAATGTATTAATGGAAGTGTAAAAAGGCAGATCCAATTAAAACCTTGACCATTATTTTCATCATTAATTTATATTTTATTATTAAAACTATATACTATCTTAGATCTTTTAAGAAAATCACAGGGGACGTGCGTCAGAAGTCATGTGGAAACTATGAGAATGTTTAGCTTACTAAGAACACCAAGACGCAAATATAACAGCTTATCCTCTTTTCCCTAAAATAAGTCATGTAAGACCTTCTTTTTTGTGTGTGCCAGTTTGGGGGCTTGCACTCAGAGCCTGGGAGCTGTCCCTGAGCTCTTACAGCTCAAGGCTAGTGCGCTACCCCTTGAGCCACAGCTCTCCTTCCAGCTCCCTGGTGATTAAGAGTATCATTGAGCTTCCTGCACGGACTGGCTTCAAACCTCAGTCCTCAGACCTCAGCCTTCTGAGCGGCTACGATTACAGGTGTGAGCCACCGGCACCCAGCTAAGACATTCTTTTTATTACAAGATAAAATTTTATTTTTCCTCCTTGTGATACTTCCTGTAGTTGTGCTGTGTATGAGAACTTGAATAGTTTGGAATGTAGTTAAATATAAAAATACTCTTGATTTTAACACAAGATTCGGTAAACATTAATGAGTTATCTAGTTGACGTCAGCCCCTAAACTGACCGACAGTGATGGAGCAGGGAAGAGAGCCCGCTCCATATGCTGACAGGAGACCACCATCACCTCCATCCATTCTGTCCTTACTTGGGGGCATATGTTAGAAGAGGTGGAAGCTTACTGTCATACTAGCACTCTGCCAAGTTCACGAGGAAACGTGGCGTCTGAGACTGATTTTGAAGGGGAGGTAAGAATTCAGCAGTAAGCAGGACTGTGGAGGTAAAGTGTTGCCACCAAGATGTTGAGGCAATGGTTCAGAACATCCAGGGGACGCCACAGGAGGGAAGCTAAAGAATGGCCTCTTACCACAAAGTCCACTCTCTACAAACTGTCCAGGGATTGCTTCTGTGCAGGGATGATGGCTGTTTTGTAAGAACAAAGAACGTCATATGTCTAATTCCTATATCTTGGTATCTCTCTGAGGTCAGAGTTAAACAAAGGTTATCTTACCAAGCAGGCGGCTCATGTTTAGAAGCCTTTTACACAGTCCAGTTACCGCTCTGGTGAAGCCTGAACCAAACCACTGTGCTTGGCCCCCATCTCTAGTGTGTTTCTACAGAGTCTTGGCGCCTTTCTTTAGTTTCTTTCTAAATAAAGGTGCCCTACTTCTGTGTGATATTCACCATTGCTGCAGGTAAAATTCTGCATGAAATGCTTGTCACTCTCCTCTCCCAGGTAACAGGGAGTCTTATTCCAGTAACGTTCGGCTTGTACACGTTGCACCGAAACCCTCTGCGTTTTTGGATGGAGCAGGAGCAAGAGCAATGGCTCCAGAACTCTGGCAATATCATGTCTTTGCAGGACTTGGTTCAGCCAGGCCTGCCCCACGGAGCTCGTAGAGCCATCCAGGCTGTTGAGGCTGTCTAACATGATAAACAGAGATCTACAATACACACAAACAATTAAAACAGAGAACAAAACGTCTTCAATTCCAACATTTTCCTGCAATTATCTTAGAAGTTGTGTTTATTTTCAACTACTTAACTACTTAAGTTCATCATATTTCAACATAAATTTTGACCACCATGTTTTTATAATCAAAATCTCAGAAGATACAATGAAAAAAAAAGAAAAGTATTTTTCCCATTCGAATACACTTTCACTTTTGAAATATAACAAGCACACATTACTTACTAAAGTACAGAAATAAATTTATGTCTGATCAACGGATACACTGATATGAAGTATGATGGCTTTTGTAAGTCAGCGCTATTTCATGGTTATCAGGGGTGGTCTGTTCTTCTCTTCAGGAATTTAAAGATATGTGCTGAATTCCAGGAAAGACCTTCTGTGGAAGGCATGGAAATATGGTATAGAACCAGAAAACCTAACACTTAAATTTCTTGTGGGATCTGGGCAAGCAACTTAACTTCTCTGGACCTCCACTGTGTTATTCATAAGATGAAGAAAGATGTGAAGTCAGAGTTGTCTATTTATGAAGTACCTAGATCAGGGAATAGTTTACCATAGGAGTTCAATATTTGGCTCAACAGCAAATCTCTTAAGAACACTACCTGAACTGATGTTCAATAGAGCACATATCTTATCAGAAATGAGGCTTTCTTCATAGATTTGTAGCCACCTCTATGAGACCTGCTGGTCAGACTGTCATCTTGTAACAATTCATGTACCTACCTATAAATGGCACTTCCTTGGAAGTTATTTGATATATAAATCACTTCAGTTGCTTTTGGGTCCAGATGAAAAGCAAAACTAATCATAGGCAACTACATGGAAAGGGGTTTGTGCTTTCAGTTATGGAATTTGGTTCAGTTTAGGCTGAAGATTGAAAATAACATACTTTTGTTATGCAATATCATTGAATGTGAACATAGGCTCAAGAAAGCCCTGATCATTGCTGTATGTAATGGGGGAGAGAGGCACCTATCCTAGCACTTAGAAAGGGACTTGGTGAATCCTGGTTCGGTGGAAGTAGGAGGCACTAGGTGCTTTGAGAAATTGTGAGGGAAATCTGGTAAGTGAAACTGCCATGCTATCTCAATATAGCTTGAAGTTTCCAGAGTGCTAATCAATTCCTTTAATAAAAATTGCAAATGTCTACCTCCCACCCTTGTCAAACTAGATAGAGGACTCAAGAGGAAACAACAGTAGGACATATGACTCTGAACTCTGAATACAAAATGTAGCCAACCTGTCGAAAGAGCGTGCAAAAGATGACTTATTGATATGGAGATCCCGTGTGAGGTGCCAGAGGACGGCGAACTTTGCATGCGCTTCCATTCGAATTTTCTGAGGAGGAACAGGAGAGATCATTTTGTTCTCTATTGGAGATATAAAGTGATTTTAGCAAAATCTAGGTAGTAATTTAGTTTTATGTTCAATACCTACAAAACTCAACTATGGACGGCAATAAACTGAAACAAAATACCTGTATATAGACAGAAATTCTCAACTCGAAGGCTCATCCTCCCCTACATCAAAAGCAGTAGCTTGGATTTGCATTCATCTGTGTACTACATTAAAAAAGGGCCAGGTGGTATCATGCATGGCAAGTTGCTTTGATACCAAGCATTTTCTTTCCTCATGCTAAATATGAACATTTACTTTCAAAATTACTTTTTCCCCTAGAAAGTATGCATCTCAACAAAATATCCTTAAGAAAAATATTTTAAGCAACTTTTGAACTATTTGGAAGAATATATTTGGAATAGTAAACATATTTTAATATATAATCAGTAGATATTAGGATTATTATCAGATTTTTACACTTTTCTTCTAGCATTCATTGAATGCTTCAAGCAAAAAACTGAATCCTGATTAAAACTGTTTAAAAATTGCATCTCACAGGACAGAAGCAAGTTTGCTTTATCTGTGGGCTTAATGCTTTTCTTATGAAGCCTTTGTTTGTACATCAACAGATATATGCAAATAACTGATTTAAAATTTATTTCTGTTCAAATTTGAAAGAATATGGTGGAGAAATAGAATGCTAACACTTTTCTTAGGATACTGTTACTAACATTACTCCTTCACTCCCCACTTTGTTCCTTGCTAAGTCCCTCATACTCAACACAGTGCCTCTGTAAATATGACCCCAACCCCGCAGCATTTCCAGTTTTTAAAAACAGGCTAGTGCACTTCTAAAAGCTCTCCAATAAGATTACAGTTATGTTACACAGATGCACAGGTGATGACAAACGTCATTAGATTACCTGGCATCTGCCCCACCCGTCCATCTGTCACAGTCAACATAGTTGATTCATGTATCACTTCATATACATTAGGAACATAAGCCTTCTATATTATAATGGAAATAATATAATCTCACATGTTAGCACAAGAACAAACACTATCCAGCTTATAAAGGTAACTTACATATTATTTAATTTCATGTACATCAATAAGTGTATCAATGCGATCCATGTAAAGCCACTGGCTCTTCTTTCAAAAACCCAACATCTTAGACCAGAAACAGCTTTCATCGTCATTGCCTCTACTGGTGCCTTTGGCCAAGAAAGAAATCTAACCTTTGATTTTTGAATGCTTAAATTTTCATATTATTGATGTTTTAAAAATATCTTTCCTTGGGCTGGGGATATAGCCTAGTGGCAAGAGTGCCTGCCTCGGATACATGAGGCCCTGGGTTCGATTCCCCAGCACTACATATACAGAAAACGGCCAGAAGCGGCGCTGTGGCTCAAGTGGCAGAGTGCTAGCCTTGAGCGGGAAGAAGCCAGGAACAGTGCTCAGGCCCTGAGTCCAAGGCCCAGGACTGGCCAAAAAAAAAAAAAAAAAAAAAAAATCTTTCTTCTAGACCGAGCAGAACACTGTATTGTAAAGATATGAATAGCACACTAAACAAAGTGGTATCATAGGTTATTCAGATGCCAGGTGTAATAAACTAGAGTTTTAACTTTTTGGAAGTGTGCATGCAGATGTGTGTCATGCATGCAGGATAAGGGAAGCACTTACCTTGTTTTTATGGGTTAACTGCTGACTTATCACATCCTCACAGATGCTAGAAGAAGGAACCAAGTTATGTAATTGATAAAATAGTTCCACGCTCTTCTGGTGGTGCTGGGGGGTCCCATCTCCCAGCTGGTCCCACAGGGTCAGAGCTACGTGCTACCAGAAAAGACAGAAAGGTGACTAGGTTACAAAACCAGAACACAAAATCTTATTTAGCAAATATTTCTTAGTATGGACAAGATAATACCTAGTTTCTGACTACCATACTTGGAAAGTCTTTAATACTCGGTATGTGTTAGTGTTTACTAAGCACTGTTGGGATGAAATGTAAAAGTAAAGCCTCCTGGCTGCTCACTTGCTCAGAACCTTGTAGTACTTTAGTAGTATGTCTTTTAAATGTGTGAAATGTAATGAGCTTTTTATGCAGGTAAAACCTCATTTCACTATTTTAGTAACATTAAACTACATTATCTTTAACAAGACACAAATCTCACGTTGAATTCCTGCAGAGTAAAATACAGTTCGCAACATGAATATTGAAATTATACATGAGTTTTCTTCAAGTGCTGGCAATTGAACCTAGGGACTTGCATAGTAAGTACTGTACTACTACTGGGCGGAAGAGGTTTATAAAGTCACTCGTAAGTATCATACATGTGTTAACATAGTACTTAACAAGTAATAGTAAGAATCTGCAGAGTTCACCAGAACATTAAAACTCTGTCAAGCAGGAGAAAGTAATTGGAGGGGTATTTATTTGCAGTGTGTGGGTTCAAACCCAGGTCATTGCATGTGCTAAGCAAGTGCTTAACCACTGGGCTATATCCCCAGCCTTCCTTTCCTTCTGGTTCCTTCTCCTGAGTGCTGGGATTACAGATGGGTATCACACTATGTTTGGCAAAACACAATTAAAATGATTAAAAACCCCAAACATGTTTTAATATATAAAGATGGAATGCATTCTAAGATGTAGTATAACCCAAGTTCTATATAAATTACACACACATATACATGTATATGTATATATATATATATACACACACACACAATTACACACATTAAATCACTGTGTTAGATGAATCAAAGGCTATACAACTTTTTTGGAATGTTATCATATAACTCAGGAAATATCGTGTGTGTGTGTGTGCGCACGCGTGTGTGTGGTCACAAAACTTTTCATAGAAGTTTTGGACAGATGAGCTTGTACTCAGTGAAAGGTGAAACTGTCGTGGACCCCCAATCTGGAAACGGTCTGCGGGCCGAGTTCTTATCTTTCTCAGTGTGCATTACTTCCTCCGCAGCTCTGGGGGCCTAGGTGCCGTGACGGTCCTGGGCCTGTGGAATCTCGGAGTTTACCTTGAGAAACTCCGTCTTCTCCGCTATGTATCTCAGGTTGCCCTGCGTGAGGGGCGGTCTGATCACCACCGCTACCCTGCCCTGGTTTGGACTCAAGGGCTGTGTGGGCTCCACGCTGTTGATGTTCTCCCCCGTGACCATGGCCACCGACTGGGCCAGGCCCACCAGGTCCATGACCAGCGAGACGGCCACGCTGGCGACGCCGAAGTCGTGCGCTTGGCTGCAGGCGCTCATCAGGGTCTGGAGCCACGGGGGCGGCTGCGCGTGCTCGCAGTCTGAAAGGGAACCAAGACGGGGGCTGTGGGTGCGAGCCACACCGGCCTTCCACACGCACGGCCAAGCCAGCCGCAAGGAAACAAAGCACCATCCCCTCCTGCCTTCAGTAGGATCGATCAACAACACCAGTTTCTCCCTAAGTTTAGAGTTCTAAGAAAAATGAAGCAGAAGCAAGACCTACGTAAACTTTTTTTCCAATATGGGTTTTTCTTATGTAAGTCCTATAATTTATCCTCCTGTCTCACTAATCAGATTATTTACTTAAAATGCTATCCAGTTGCCACTGCACTGTGTGCATGAAATTTTAAGTAAAAGTACACAAGATGACACTGTTATACAAGGGAAGTGAGTGGAGCTGATGTTAGCTACGTACTACAGGTGATTAGGGAAGCCATCGAATCACAACCCCTTCTAGCACAGAGGTTTCCCCATGGTGACTATAGACAGTCATTAAAACATTTTATAAACAGCCTGTTTAAAGGTTAACAGGCTAAAAAGTGCCCCCATCTTAATACCTGGACACCTCTGAAGGATAGTGCGCTATGTAACGCAGTGAACTATAAATAGAGACAACCTACCAGTCTCTAGTTTCTCAGAACGCAACTCCGACGAATGGGTCCCCTCAGCAATGTAAACAGGGAAACTTGAGCACTCCAGGAATAGCTGACATGCAGCAAGGAAGGCAGGAAGGTATTCTTTGGAGGTTTTTTGTGTATTCAAGGTTCTCTCTTTTACATCCCCTTGTGAATCCTGGTCCCATTTTGAAGTCTCCCCTTGGGTTTGCCCAAGATCCCCTGGGGGGTCTGCAGCCAAAGCCTGAGAAAGAGAGCTCCTGGGAACGATGTAGAGGTTGATGAGTCTGGTAAGGAACGGCTGGACGTGCTCCAGGCAGCACTGCATGGCGGTCTTTTGTGCCGTCTTCCCGCTCCGGGTGGCTGTCCCCTGACTGAGTCTGGACGGGGGCTGGACAATCGTTCCCTCCGATTCCACCGTGGAGGCTGTCTCTGTCTCAGAGGACGTGCTCCCAAGTGGGACAGTAGCTGTCCCCTGTCCTTCACTCAGCTCTCGGTCAAGGTCATCAGTTCCATCAGCTTGGTACTGTATGAAGTCAGTAAAGCCACTCTCTGACGACCGGCTGCTAGGTGGGTTTTCTCCATCTTCGAACACTTCAGTGGGATTTTCCAGCGAAACTGTTGATACCTGGCAGAGATTTTTCAAAAAGCAGAACTGAGTATGTACATTTACCTATTAGGAATTAGACATGGTCATTTTCTTGAGAGACTTTTTAGATTAGACTGTTGTACAACTTAATTTACAATCTGTTGCCTCTTAGAGATGCTCTACATTTACTCATGTTTATAATAATCAACAGATAACACTGGTACACTTACAATGACTATTATTAATATATATTCATTCACTAAGTGCTTATTATTTATTACATGCATATCATAAACTTAGGATCTTGAGGTAAAACACACATAGATATGAATCATTAGGATATTGTTTTTCTTTTCAAGTGAATATATTTAATCTAGTTTGTGAAACCATTTTCCAAATGGCTAAAAATGTATAAATGTCTAAACAATGCAAAGAATGAGATACATTAGAAGATGGAAAAACAATGTCTTAAAATTAGAAACAAAATCAACAGGTTATCTGCTCAGGACTGCAGGAATGTGAACATTTGTTGGAGTATCAATTAAATGCTTGCCACTGACCTTAATTGCTTTCAGTGAACACCCAACTGTATCAGACACAGAACACTGTATTAGATGGTAGGAATAAAAAGCTTATAATCTACAGGTGAAGAGATAATTATAACACAAATGAACTAGCTCCGGTAGTAGGGTTGGAATGCATTAAGCTTTCCTTTAAGAGGACAAGTACCAACATTAAGGATATTGTTTGTCTTGGTTTATGTAAATAAAATTGTGCCTATCATGAATTCTTTGGGTGACTGGGATGGAGTATAATTTGAAACTCAGTGTTTCTTGCTTCAGTGAATGACACCACCATTCATCATTATCAAAAAGACAGAAACCCAGGGGTGGTTTTTGGTATTTTCTCTGCCTTGCCTTGCCTCTCTCCCTGCCTTCCATTCGTGTCAGTGACTCAGCTAGGGATCTGCACTGCAGAGTGATTTAACATCTCCACATCTCAGTTTCCTAATTTGTATATGCTATTCCCCCTTCTCCATGGGTGACATACTGTACCCCAAGATCTGCAGTGGATGCCCCAAACACTGGACAGCACTGAATCGTAGATATGCCATGACTTTATACATACATAGGATAAAGTTTTTTAACTTTTCTAAGTTTGGCACAGTAAGAGACTAAAAATAACAAATCACATAATAGGACTGTAATAACTATATAATTAATCATGGTTAGGTGAGTATCATCCCTCTCTCCTCAAATACCTTTTTGTGCCCTATTTATGATTCTTCCTGTGAAAATATGACCAGATTCAATGCCTTTGAACTGGGAAGGAGATAACATGGGCATTATGCTGCAGTATTTCTCTACTACAAGAGGGCAGGACACAAGCACAGAGGTATTACCCTTCTGGGAACCAAGATGGCACCTACATGTCTAATAGGTGGATAGATAAACAGCATGGGTGAGATGAACCTAGGTATGATTCATGTCTTAGGACAGAACAGGATAGTAGGAGAATTTACCATGCACACAACTGAACAGCACACAATTGAAAACGGATGAGGTGTATCTGGAATTCTCCATTTAACATATTAAGTCTTCTGTTGCCCTCTGGGGTAACCATGGCAAAGACACCTCGATAAAGAGTTGCACTGTATCGGAGGTGACAGTGATTCCATTTTCCAGTTGCTAGAAGATTGCCAGTAAATATAAAGAACCAGACACAGTGTCTAGCACTTACAAACACTCAATGAATGGCAGTGATTACTCAGCATCTTCACAATCTACTATCATTCATGTCTTTTGTCTCCCTAAATGCACCATTACCCCCCATCCATTTCTCTCTCCATTCCCCCTTTTGCCAGGACGCCTCAGCAGCACCGCGCATCCATCCACACTCTGCCCTGCGGCCAGAGCACGTGTGCTAATGCACGAACCTGATACCACCACTCGCCTTCCCCCTTCAGTGTCTTCCTATTGCTCCTAAGATAAGGAACAAAAGACTTCCCAGGGTGAACGAGGCTCCCCGAGACCTGGCCCTGCCTCCCCGCTCCCTGCACACCGCCTAAGCCTCAGAGCCTCTGCAGATGCTCCTTCCACTCCTGTGCGCTGTTTCTGCCTTGCCTGGGTGACGAGCACCCCACTGAGTGAGTCCTTCCACTTCAGATATTCCTACCTCAAGAAAGCCCTCTTCACTGGCTGCCAGTCCAGGCCGGCTCAGCCCCTTTCCCTGATTCCCTGATTCCTCTGCATACTTTCCTTTATGCACTCACTGCAGCTACAATTACATGTGTAATCACCTGCTTAATACACGTCACCTCAACAGAAGGGTTGAGAAGAGCAGAAATTCCCTACTTTACTATTTGAAAGCCAGGGCCTCACCATGATGAGACTGTTAAATGAAGACAGATTACTTTCTATTTCAAAGGTAAAAAAATGATGTTAAAATATCTCGACCAGTGTTATAGTCAGTAAGCTTAGCAGTTAGAAGGACTCAGATGAGCTAAGTCTAAACATCATATTCATCTCACTCTACAGCACATGTACATGTAACAGAAGAACTTGTCATATTACAATGCCCAAGTCTAGAAGTGGCTGTCAGATTGAACTTACTCACCTACATTTCTCCTTTGAAGGTGAGTGAGCATCTAAAAATCATATACATTTTTTAGAAGAATGTTGAAATGATAAAATTATCATTGCCTTAACTATTTTCTTATTAACCTCAATAAGATAACAGACAATATTAAGCTAATAGAATTTAAGCAATCAGTCCAGCTAAACTTCTGTATCTTTGAAATATTTATTGGTATGGATCATAATGGATGCCCTGACACAGACAACCGAGCTGCATGGTGGCCAGATGTGTCCACATGATGTCTGCCTTCTGCCTTAGCACTCATAAGTCATATAAGTCATAGCCACTGACGTGGAAAAGCCGTGGGTGAGTGACTGCACTCACCAGTCTTGTGCCGTGAGGGAAGGCGACGGGTCTAGTTACCTTTTTGTCTTCCCATTCTTGGGCTGGGTTGCGCTGCCCGCTGGGGAGCTGCAGGGCGCCCCCGGAGCCGGCGGACAGCAGCGGAGGCTGGACCTTGCTGAGGATCTTTGAGCAGAGCCTGAGGGAATCTGTGAGCTCAGACAAGCGCAGTGTGTGCAGATGACTCGTCAGGGCAGCAATCATCCGGAGCAGCAACTGCGGCAAGTGTTCTGTCTGGATTTCAATGTAAGTCTCCTGACAATGACAGCAAATTGAAAAAAAAAATAAACAAATGCACTACTGGTTTTTAATCTGCACAAACAAAGCTATAGTTTTAGTCAGGGACCATGCTCCTTAATTAGTATAATTATTTTATTACTGGTAACTTACGACATTTCTTTTCCCCAAATTCCCTAAGTATTTCAAGCAGACATTACAAAATAACCCATTCTGACACATTAATGACATATGGCACAACAGAAGTGAACAGAATCAATTGAAAACCAAACAGGCCGAAGGTCCTACCTGACACAGCACCCTCATACTTCTAGTAGGCTTCAAATGAGGAAGCAAAGGATTGAGGAGAGAAAACAAACATATTTCCAACAATCTTCATTTAATAGAAAGAATCCTTAGTGAGTATAAAAGCATCATTAGGTTACTATATACTTAGTGGTTAAAAAACTGCATGCAGTTAGGAAGTACATTCCATTTATATTATAAATATATGTCAGAAGAAAATATATTAGGAAAATGTTATAGCAGAAAGCTATCCAAAGGGGAAAATAATTGAAACACGAAATTTACTGGAAGGTGAGATTTATCTACATGAAACATCTGAACTACATTATTAGAGTTTCTTAATTTTTCTATTTAAAAATTTCAATCCAGTGTAGTCTTACCAAAGAAACTATATCCAACAAAAAATCCACCAATAAGCAGAAATTGGTCAGCTGTAATTCAGATGACTCACTACTATCTCCAGGTCCAATCTGAAGTCGGGTGTGCAGTGTCCTCCTACAAGGACAAAATTCACGTTATCAAGTGTACTATCAAAGATATGAGTTCATGTGACATCACTGTGTAACTCATGAAGGCAAAGTCAACAGTGACTCACATACAGTAGCGTTCTGAGGTCATACATTCTCTCCCCGCAGAACACAAAAGTCTCTATGTGGAAATTCTCAAATATTCCTGGGTTTAACTGCTCTCTGTCACTCTTCTGCTCTGCAATGCATGCTTGATGTATCTCCCTTTGGGAGACTTATTTCCCATTACACTCATTATAGCTTTCATCTCTTAGTTAAAATCAAGTTTTTTTTTTTTTTTTTTTTGGTTTCTAACTTCGGGGCCATTGTACTCCTTGACTATGGTCTTCCCCAGCATCATTTTCTCATATCCAGAGTACACCTATCCTTCAGGGTCTGAGATCAAATGTTACCTCTTCCTGGCAGCCTCTCCAAGTAGCAGAGATTATCCCTCCAACAAACATTAGTATTAAAGTCATATTAATACTATATGACCACTCATCACCCTATACTTGGAACACACAAGGTAAGATAATTACAGTCCCTGACTAGTAAGAAATGAAAGCACATAAATAAATATAAACGTGCTTCTCCTGATTCTATGAATGGTTTGAGGGTGTCAAGTAAGGCTACTGAAAGGCAGGTGATCTCCCTGTGGACCATACCACATGTAGGAGGGCAAAGAGGGCAGAGTATTTTAGGTAAAATAGTATTATGTAGGCTCAGCAGCAGGGAAGGTAATGTGTATTGAGGAAAGATTCGAGATTAGCTCAAGAAGCATGGATGTGTTTGTGAAGAGAGTCATAAACAAAGTAGGGTAGATGTGCATAGTTCAATAAGGAGGGTGAAAAGCAGAGTAGGGCCAGGTGGTAAGAGATACTCATAATTCATCTGCATTCCTGAGTCTCCTTACGATGCTTTTGCATTCTCAGTTTAACCCAGGAACGTACGTGCACAGGTCTTACTTGCTCCACCATCAGAGCTTTGAGGACAGGGACTCTCTGATCCCTATGCCTAGCACACGGTTTTCAGCTGAATGTCCACCATCTGCCTAGTGAGTAAGCCAACTCCTCAATCATTAGAGGGTTACGTGGATAGCATTCGTATTTTAAAGACTTCTAAACCAAAGGTTGAGCATTTCCTTTTTGACAATGTCATACTGAGGCTAGGGAGGTTAACCTGGTTCTGAAAGAGTTTGGGTCAGAATCCAGAGGTTTCACTCAGCTTCAGTTCTATGCTAGAGTTTTCCAGACTCTGCTGTAGCATTTTATCCAAAGGGGTAGAGGGCAGACATCACTCACCAGTAACAATGTGGACCAGTGTTAGGGCTTTGGAAACAGGAATGACCAAGTAGGGATTGTCAGTAAGACTGAGAAGACTTGAGGCAAAGTGTGCTGACCTAACTGTACAAATCAGCTATCTTCTCTACCCCAGAGAAGTTGGATTATTGTAGAGTGAATAACTCATCTCCAAGCCACTTTCCAATCCTAGCATGATATGACCAACAATTTTTGTATCCTAGACCGAAAAGGTAGAGTCATATTATGGCTAGTAAATAATTGCTGTTTTCCAGAAGCAGAATATATAAAAGAACATTCTTATTAAATTGAACTTAAAACAGTCAAATTGAATGCAATTAAATTAAAACGAATAGTTTAACATACCTACAACATTCTTCAAACCAACGCGCGATGTAATCCCACATATAATAAGGTTCAAAGGAGTTAAAGAGAAGGTTGGCAGTTTTAATCAGCTCTGCTGTTTTCTTATTTTCTCTTAATTTACTAAAGAAAAGAAACAAAAACTAAATTACATAACACCCATTGTTTCAAATTTTTATTTGCTAAAAATATGCCAGTAAAAAGATTGCTACAAATAATTTTTATTTTATAGATAACAACTTTTCAAATTTGAATTTTCATAATTCACATGAATGAGATAAAAAATTAACCTTGTAAATTTTCTGCATAATAAAAATCAGAGTAACATATAATATTCTTTTTTTTTTTTTTGCCAGTCCTGGGCCTTGGACTCAGGGCCTGAGCACTGTCCCTGGCTTCTTCCCGCTCAAGGCTAGCACTCTGCCACTTGAGCCACAGCGCCGCTTCTGGCCGTTTTCTGTATAGTGGTGCTGGGGAATCGAACCTAGGGCCTCGTGTATCCGAGGCAGGCACTCTTGCCACTAGGCTATATCCCCAGCCCCCATATAATATTCTTGAACCATCTCTTTTTTGCTTTTGTTTTTGAGTTAGTGTTTTGCTAAGACTAGACTGAAACTCCCTACATAATCCAATAGGCCTTGAACTCAAGAACATTTCCTGTTTCTGCTCTCAAATGTTTGGATTAAAGGTGTTCATCACCATAGGTGGCTTATTTTTGAAATTTTTAAGTGCATAATTGTTAATTTGGCACCAAACTTATTTTGTTCCCTTTAGCAACTATAAATTAAGTAGTCAGTCTTGATTATGAAGAAGTTTATGTTTCCCTGTGCTATTCAGGATTGCGTTAATGAAAGAGTAAGGTTACTTTTTTTTGTTGTTTGTTTGTTTTCAAGTATTTCAAGTAAAAAGATGGATTATTGGAGAAGTGAAAAGTATACTGACTGGCCAGGGTCACGGCCCAGACTCTGGGAGCTGGAACCGCATCCCTAAAAAGCAGGCTGGCCAGCCAGGGCCACACCTTGGGCCACGCTCAGGGTCAGGTTATAAAGGCAAACACCACATGGTCAAGCTTGCCGCACACAGGTGGCCAATGAGGTTACAACACTTACAGAGCATGCCAGGTCACACGTGGGTGGCCAATGCAGGTACAGTCTGTCTCACAGTATCTGTTTGAACCCACCTATCATTCTAGTTAGAGTTGGCACGCATGGATTTGGCGGGGCTCACGTGATGCAGGTAGATACGCCTACTCATAGGAGGGCACAGGTTTAACCTTGAACGTTCCTTGAACCTTGGTGGGGGAGATCTTAGTAAAGATGGGGTCGGCTTCTGCTCTCTTTAATCTGAGATGGAGTGAGTCTGACACCCCTCAACAGCCAATGATGGCACTGGCCAGATCTGACCTCCATATTACATTTCCCCCTTTTTTTCTTGTACATAAAAATCAAATCATTGATTTCTCTTTTGGAGAGCTTAATCTTGCCTGGACTGTAAAGTGACTCCACCCACAGGCTGCTGATCAGTTTCACCCAAATTATCATTTTTAGTTTGAAAAATAATAACAAAAAGTACTATTACTATAAGTAGCCATTAATACTAAAATTCTACCAGAAAAAAATAGACTATTACCTATGTTCTCCTATCCTTTCTAACAATGAAAAAAAACCTGTCCTTATAGAAAAGTGATACTATCAATACAACCAGCAGATTATAGAAGAAATAACTAATTGTATATTCTATAGGCCAGTATAAATTCTTGGGCAGAAGCGAGTACAGAGTACAGAATACAGAATGAGAGAGAGAAGTAGTAGTAAGTCAAATCAACATTAGCTTCTCTAACAAAATTATATCAACAGGTAATTATATTGAGAGAAATCAACAACTACATTCAAATGTTTTTATTTGCATATGATCATATGTATATAGAAGTATTAGGAAAGTCTAAGATTATCTCTAAATTATCAAGGAAATATTAATGAAATGTAAATTATGTAAAGGAAACTGTCACATTAGAGCCCATTTCATGTGAAAATAATATGATACTAGGAAAGAAGTACTTTGCCTAAATATAACAGAGAAATATAGGAGAAGATTGATACAGGAAACAGCACAGTTATATTACTAGGAATTCAAGTGTGCATATAATTGAGAGAAATAACTGCAAGTACCTGCTTAGCTGAGCATGGTCCTTGCTGAAGGGTGGCTCCATCTGGAAATCTAATTCTGCTTTACACTGAGAATATAATGTTCTAAACACTTCAATCAGGACATCTTCCAGAATTACAGGTCCTAAAGTACAGAAATTACAGACAATAATTAGCATCTGCAAGTTACAATTATTTGAAAAATTGCCAGAATAAAGGACATTTAAAAACAGATATTTTTTAAAAAGTAGCATTTCCCACCCCAAATGCCTATTTAAAGTATAGATTCTCAGAACAGAATCTGGAAAACTGGTTTGGTGAAGTGATAGCTTTGGCACCTTGGACAAACTAACTTCTTTGAGCTTTTAAAGTCTTCTCATCCAGAATGAGAACAATAATACTAAGTTATGTGACAGTTTTGAGGATTAGGAAAAATATTTGTAAAATGTACTGCATAATTTTTAGAATAATGACTATTCAATAAGTGCTATTTTTATCATTATTTGTTAATTAATTTTAAAAGTCATGAGGTTAAATCTTGTTGCTATAAAACATACCAATTTTCTCTAATCTACTGTTCTCTTTCATCTACTACCATGGATATAACCCATTATCTTCATATTTAAAAATTTCACTTTTGTTTTCTGAAATTAGTGTGTTTTTGGGATACTAGGTTTGAACTCAGGGCATTTACTAGACAGGTGTTCATACTACCAAGCCACACCTCCAACCCATTTGGTGCTAGTTATTTTTGAGATAAAGCTTCTTACTTCCTGCCTTGCCTATACACCTGGACTACAACCCACCTATTCTAGGCTTCCCTGTGTAGTTAGTATAACAGCATTCACTACTGTACCCAGCTCTTGCTGCAATCAGCTCTTGATATTCTGTCCAGCTGGTCTCAAACCATGATCTTTCCAATTTCAGCCTCTTAAGTAGCTGGAATTAGAGGTATGAGACATGCCTCTTCACTTTATGTTTCTTTCTTTTTTTTGTTAGTCATGGGGCTTAAGCTTGGGTCCTGGGTGCTGTCTGCTCAAGGCTAGTACTCTACCACTCTCAGCCACAGTGCCACTTCTGGTTTTCTGGTGGTTAACTGGAGATAAAAGTCTCACAGACTTTCCTGCCCATCCTAGATCTCAGCCACCTGAGTAGCTAGGATTACAGGCATGAGCCACCAGCACCTGGCACCTTTACACTTTTAAGAGCTAGCCTAAATATCTTCATATAACCTGAAGAAATTATAAAATTTGTAATTGTAAATTTACAAGTTTTATAATTTCATTTTATTTTAGATAATATTCAGGTTTAAAATGTCCCAATTATCATAATCAACTTTCCAATAGATCTAACATATAATACAGATTAAAGGGAAAACACACAAAACATGTCATAAAGACAGTACAATCTGGGCTGGGATGTAGCTCAGTGGCAAATTGCTTGCCTATCAAGTACAGTGTCCTGGGGTCAATCCCTAGTACCATAAAAAAAAAAAAAAAAAGACGGTATAATCCAAATGTTTCTGTTGAGGTACTTGAACTCTGTAAACTGCCATAGAGGGCCTAGTTTCAGTCATTTTGTAAGCATCAAGAAGAACTTAGATTCATCTTTAAAAGTGACTTTTTTGCTAGCAGTGCAAGGAATGAGGCATGTGATAACCTATAATTTATAATACCTTTATCTTAACTTGGCACTGGGGACTTCTGTAGGAAACAGTTGAGAACTTGGATTTGAAAGCTATTTCAAAGTACAACAAGTTTCCTAATGACTTTGTCACGTTTTTCTTATGAAAAAATACAAAAGCACATGACCTATATACATTACCTAGCTCAGGTTTGTCCAGTAAGCTGATTAAAATACGAAAAGGTTTCAGATCCTGCATCAGAGTGCTTTCTTCTCCAAATCCATTCACTTGCAAGATCCCCACCATGGCCTTTACAAAAGAAAAGAACACTTGTTATTCAGTAATACATTCAAAGAACTTTTCCTTACATTTTCACAAGTATAACCATATATAATGGAAAGAATATATATTGCTTTTCTGAATTCTTTTTTTCTATGGTCAGAAAAAAAAGTTATATACATCTGGTTGGAGACAAAAAAAACAGGTTCTTAATTTTCTTTGGCAGGAAAGTAGGAGAGTTAAAGAAATGAAGAAAAGTACATTCAGGAATTTTTTTGTGCTCCAGATGAAAATGCTTCTGTTTAAGATATGAACTCTGAACTATGCTATCTCTTTACTGAAGTATTAGCAATTATTTTCTTCACAATTGACTTAACACACGGTGTTCTATTTCACTCACTTAAAAATGTTTCAGATACAGGCTGGGAATATGGCCTAGTGGTAAAGTACTCGCCTCATGTATATGAAGCCCCACATATATAGAAAAAAGCCAGAAGTGGCGTTGTGGCTCAAGTGGCAGAGTGCTAGCCTTGAGCAAAGAGAAGCCAGGGACAGTGCTCAGGCCTTGAGTTCAGGCCCCGGGACTGGCAAACAAAACAAAACAAAATGTTTCAGATAGCATGTCTTTTATTAGTTTATTTTGAGACAATTTGGATAAATATAACTGAAGTAAAAATGGTATGAAGTAAACTATAGACCACTTTAACACTTCCATTACGATAGCAATTTGACCACACTTACATTATTGTGATAGCCCAAATTGTCTTGGTGCTTTATAGGAGGCAGTGTAGGTCTTAGCCTACTTTTGGAAAGTCTCCAGTTTTCATAGAAGACAGGAGAGAACTCTATGTTTTAATTTTTAAAAAAGTCATAAAAACAGCAAAGAAAAAAAATAGACCCTGCAAGGTGCCAGTGGCTCACACTTGTAGTCCTGGCAACTCGGGAGGCTGAGATCTGAGGATCATAGCTCAAAGCCAGCCCAGGCAGGAACGTAGTGGGGTTCTTTTTGTCAATTAGTCACCAAAAAGCTGAAGTGGAGCTGTGGGTCAAGTGGTAGAGTATTAATTAAAGTAAAACAGCTTTGGACATAAAAGCTCAGGGATAGCACCCAGACTCTGAGTTCAAGCCCCAGGACAGGCACACATATAAAAGTAACAACGGGAGCTGGGAATATGGTCTAGTGGTAGAGTGCTTGCCTCGCGTACATGAAGCCCCGGGTTCAATTTCTCAGCACTACATACATAGAAAAAGCTGGAAGTGGTGCTGTGGCTCAAGAGGTAGAGTGCTAGCCTTGAGCGGAAAAATCCAGGCCTGGAGTCCAAGTCCCAGGACTGGCAAAAAAAACCCAAAAAAATCAACATCGACCAAAAAAACCAAACTCTGGATTTATTTGGGAATTCAACTTCTGACTGCTTATTGTATTGTAACCATTTGTCTGTTTTAATTCTAAGGAAGTTTTGAGTCTGTCTCCACTCCTTTAAGGCAAGTCATGTTAAGGTATGTCTTTTGCTTTATACTTTTAAGTAACTCTGGTGATGAAATACAGAATAACAAAAGCACCCATTACCTGAACCAGTAATTCTTTTGAAAAGGTAGTGAAATAGTATGTGGCATGTTCTTCAGGATTACTGTGTCTTGTGCTCCTGGGTCCTACGATAGCACCGTTGTTATCAAAACCTCCATGGAAATAAACCACAGAATGAATTAAAATGAAACTCTCAAAATTATTGTCCACTCAATACTCAAACAGCAAATGTCTCAAAAACAGCACTAAACACTTACCAATTAGTAGCCCATTCAATGTCAGCAAAAGAGATCATTTTAGATAGTTTAATAAGGGGAAACCAATTCAATACGCAAGTATCATAGTATTCTTCCAGTTATCCAGGTTTTGTCGTCTTCTTTTCCCCAGTCTCACCAGTGCAATAACTGAAGACTCAAAGCATTGGTCTCAAGGGTCCTGTCACTCCAGGTACTGAGAAGTTGCGAGGACAGGCCAGACATTCGGGAAAAGTAGGGAAGACAGAAGTGTGCGCAGTGGTGTTACTGCCTGGCCGGAGACTGACGTGCTGCATGACTGAGGCACTTACTAGTCCTCATTCCTTAGATGATTTGAATGCTTTGGAAATTTTGTCATTATTTTCATTTTAGTACTTACAGCACAACGATTTCAGTGTGTGTGAGGGAAAATTATCTTGACAAAGAGAACATGCCTGTGTGAATTTAAATAGCCTTTTGGACTAAGAAGTGTATGAAATTTCTTCATATTGTTTACCAGTAGTTTATATTTTTATTGTGCTTTTACATAATTCTCCAAAGTTTTTCACTAGAGACATACTTCATATATTTAATTTTCATGAAAGACATATCCATACTCTGATATACTTACACACGTTTGTTCCCAACCATGAGACTATATACCCGACACTTACCCAGAAGCCATGCATAGAGTCTTCGGTTCAGGGACATGTCTCTCCGCAGTACCACATGCAGCGCGGCGGACAAGATCCTGATCATGTCTGCTCGAGTGGCCTGGAAAAGTTAGGAATGGGGTTGCACTTTTTAAAAGCACATACAAAGCATACCACTGCCTTTTCTCTTATAAAAAAAAGTCTTAAAATATGCTCAGAATATGAAGGTGCACAAGCTGTTTTCACCAACATAGTTTCATTTGATTTCCCAAATGCAGGAGTTAGTACTTCCATTTTACAGATTAGGAAACAGGAGGAAAACTAGGTCACATGACTACTTGGATTGATAGCTGACACTATCACTTGAATTATTTAACATCCAATAAACAAGGAAATTAAGGCAAGATTGGAGATCCTAGAAAACCCTGCCATTAGTTTTTCACATTCACTGTCAACAGACAGTAAGTTAGAAAACTGCCATCTTCATCAGTTCCAAGGCTCTCTTTTTCAAAATCCTGCTTGTAGACAGGGTATTTAGTGGCTTATGCTTATAAACCAAGCTATTCTAGGAGGCTGAGCTCTGAAGATCACAGTGTGAAGTCAGCCTGGGCAGAAAAGTCTGAGACTCATCTCCAATTAATTAGCAGAATTCTGGAAATGGAGCTGTGGCTCAAGTGATCAAGTGCTGGTCTTGAGCAAAAAAGCTAAGGGACACTGCCCAGGCCTTGAATTCAACCCCTAGCATACTCTCTCTCTCTTTCTGTTTCTCTCTCACACACATACACACACATTTGGCCGGGGCGGGGGTGGGGGTGACAATGTTGAAAGCTAGGACACTGACCAAGATGCATTGTCTTATAAACTGTTTCGTTAAATGGCAACTCCTTTGTACAACGAAAAAAATAATAAATATCTGAGCTGCCACTCTGAAAAAAAATTCTATTCATATATTTCAAACACACACACAAAAACACAAGAAAACCATGTAAAATGCCTTTTTGCTCCATTCATTCAGATGTAATACATTTTAAATTTTAACTTTTTTCTAATTCTTAAATAATTCTTTCATTTCTTTCCCATAACCTTACTTAGGTATTTAAAAAATGATTATATATCTGATTTCAGCTAAAAGAGGTAAGGTTTTTTAAAAAAAATGGAAAAAAGCTAAAATTAATAGTAAGAATATTCACAATCACTTCAGTTTATGAGTAAAATTAGAAGTTAAGTTGGAATGGACCAGTTTAACAACTGCTTTACAATACAAGGACCTGAGCATCCTGGGACCTAACAGCCTAGCCACGTTCAAATGTCTGGTTAGTGCCCTTTCTGGGTGTAGAACTGTCGTCGTCTTTTTTTTTTTTTTTCCTGATGTTGACCCTGGGGCTTGATCTCAGGGCCTGGCACCCTCCCTTTGAGCACTCTACCACTTGGAGCTACAGCTCCACTTCCAGCTTCCTTGAGAGTTTAGTGGAGATGAGAGTCTTAAAGATCATCCCTGCTTGGCCTAGCTTTGAACTGCCATCCTCAGCTATCAGTCTCCTGAGTAGCTAGGAGGAGAGGGGTGAACCACCAGTGCTAGGCTCAGAAAACTTCGAAAGGAATTCAGCCAAATCAGAGTTAACTGAGGTGGTATGGAACACAGATCATCCAGGGCTGATAAATACGGTTGCTCCTATGAACACAGGTATCTTCTGTTCAAAGTGTGGCCACCAGACCCCTGAAGACGATGTGATAAAATTTCAGGAGGCCTACAGGGTAAATTCAGCTATACATACTTATAAAATAATCAACTATGCACATTCCTAACAATATCAAGGTGTACTTTTTCTTTTGTGTGCTAACAATTTCCTAATAAGGCAATTAGCAGGTTAAATGGTTGGTACCTTAATTATGGCACCCACTGTACCGTAGTGATTGTATTTTCATTGCCATATTCTTGGAGTAAAATAAAAAATAAAGAATAAGAAATGGGTTATGGTTATAAACTAGCTGAAGGCTGGCAGACTATATGTATGAGGCAATAGGTTAAATCCTTAGCACTAAAAAAATAAATAAAAAGGAAATTAAAGGCAGTTTCACAATTCTTTGAGAATGTTGAGGAAACAGCAAAAACTTATCAAGGTCCATCACTGCCTTTGTTCCTGTGTAATTGAAGGGCAAGTACACTAACACACATTTGATATGTGTGTATATATGAGGGTTGTCTCAAGGAAAAGCACTTGTGCCAATCATTAATAGTTTTGAGCTGATCAGCCAACTTTTGAACAGAATGATATTTCTGCCTGAAAGAATGACTAACTGGAACTATGCTTATTTAACTTTTGATACTTGGTAGTCATTTTCTCAAATAAATGAGATATATTACTACCTCAAGGCAAAATAGTATACTATACACGATAATATCTGAGATTCTAATAGAAAACAAGAATATTGGAAAGCTTGACTTTTTGGAAGTTATAGTTTTTGAAGTGTACTGAGCTAGAAAGCTTCCTAATATTTACTACTGAGACCAGCAGTATTTGTAATAAATTAGATTGTTCAACATTATATAATGAAATAGGTCTACATATGAAAAAATCTAAATAATTCAGTAAGCCAGCAAATACCCAATCAAGATGTTGCAACATATATATGAATAAAATGCAGGAAAGACCCAGTAAAAAATAAAGCCAATATAGTGTGTGTGAGGTCTGGAGTTCAAGCCCTGCTACTCTCTCTCTCTCTCTCTCTCTCTCTCTCTCTCTCTCTCTCTCTCTCTCTCTCTCTCTCAAAAAAGGGCAGAATAAGACCCCTTCATTAAGGGTGAGATTTTCAAAATAGAAACTAGAAGTAGTTTGGGTCCCCTTTAGGAACAATGCAGTCAGTCAAGTGGAAAAATCTTCCAGCTGTTAAAGAGAAATATGTAAATACAGCAAAAAATGAATACAGTAATAAAATTAGGCAATCATAATGAAAACTCACTATAGATTTGTACTAACAGTCAGTATGAAAAATCCAAATAATAGTATTTTCTGTTAATCCCTTTTTGGAAATAAATTCAAATTCTCAAGGTTAAAATTCTCTCCATCTTACTATTTTTGTGAGGTATTTTATTTCAGCATTTTCAACACTTATGTTTGAAACTGCTCTTCACTAAAGTTTAGAAAAACTTAAGTTCCATTAATGGAATATTTCATGATTTGTTAAGTCTGTAGTAAAGATACCAACAAATGTCACCGTGACAAAATATTTAACTCTCAAATTACAGCCAACTCTGCTGAGATTCTGGCAGATCTTGCAATCCCCAAAGCAACACAAGACAGACTGAAATTCACTAGGGAGAAGGCCTGGCCTCAGCAGTCTGGCTTACTCTGAGTTAGCCATTAACACGTGTGGCTCTTTATAAATTAGAATGTTCAATATGAAGGAATTTGACCATATTCTTATCAAGTGGGTGATTCATTGTCCTTCAAAGTTTTTACAAATTCTACATCTCAAGAGGGAACTTGTTCTTCATTTATAAGCAAAATAACCCAACATGTCTTTAAAAAGTAACCACACACCATAAGCCTCTGATTTTCCCAGAATGCCTTATGTGAGTAACACCAGCATTACATTTTACCCGACTTTCCCAGAATGCCTTACATGGGTAGCATCAGCATTAAAACTTTACCTGACTCATGTGGAATGGAAAGCAGAAGAGTATGAGGTCCAGTGTGCTCCTCTGCACAAGTACACTTGAGTCCTGCACTGAAGTACTTACTGCTTCGACCTGAAATAAGATAGCCTTTAACATCAGGAGCCTAAGATGGTGGGAACATTTGAAATTGTAACAACCTTTCATTTCCTCTAAAAAATAAAATCATGCTTCCAAAAATCAAAGAGCTCTAAAAACATTTTTTAATGTTAAAACTACATACCCTATGGAGGTTTTTGATGACTTTTCACCATCAATCCCAGGAAATGTTTTATAGTGGTTTTGCTCATAATTGCTCCAAACTGGATGCAAGCCTACTCTCTATTAACTGATGAATGAATGATCAAATTATGGTACTGTCATGCAACAGAGAAATGGGCAACAGATAAAGAAACCACTGATACAAAAGCATGGAAGAACTCAAATATGTTATATGTGGTGAAGGAATCATACTAAAGAGCTAACTGCAGAATGACTAAATTTTCATAACATTGTGAAAAAGTAAAATGAGAGAAACAGGAAACAGGTCAGTATTTTCAAAAACCTAGTACTTGAGGAAGTACTTAGGAAGTGTGGTGATAAAAGGACACACAAGTTTTTGGGAGGATGTAACTTGCTGAAACTTAACTTAGTTGTGGCTGTATGACTGTAAGTACTTGTCAAGATTCATAAAACTGTTTAAGTAAGGGGGGTTAATTCCGAGAATGAAAATCAAACTTTAGTAAATCTAACCAAAACTCTGCATGAAATACCAGTCACATCATTCCTGCATGGAAAAAAAAATGATTAAAAAAAAGCTTTCCAAAGTGGCCACTGATGTTTATTTTTAATCCTTTGCTCGTTTTGAGACTATAGTACTTTAAACACATTTTTCTTCTATTATTAATCTTGAAATTAAAAAGAAAAGTGTAAGTGAACAAAAAATGTAACTTTTTATCGTGCCGGTCCTGGAGTTTGAACTCGGGGCCTGGTCACTGTCTCTGAGCTTATTTTGCTCAAGGCTAGTGCCCTACCACTTGAGGCAGAGCTCCACTTCCAGCTTTTTCAGTAATTCACTGAAGATAGGAATCTCATGGTCTGGCTTTGAACCACAATCCAATCCTCAGATCTCTGCCTCTTGGGTAGCTAGGATTACAGATGTGAGCTACGGGCAAAGTGTAACTCTTTTTCTACTAACATTGTCTGGCTTGGGATTACATCCTATCACATATGTTCTCCACGGAATCTACTATCATTCACTATCTAAAATGCATCTTTTTTCTTATGAAGAAAGCATCAAAAAGAAGGTTTACTTTGTAATAATAAATGTGGCTATGTTAACAATGGGCTTAATCCATCAGCAACACAGCAATAATACTGATTTGCTTGAAAAACAGATAATAGATAATGGACATAAGTAATTTCTTCTTTGTGAAAAAAATTTAAGCTCTTTTAAATGACTGATTCCTTGGCCCTTACTGTTTGTCGATGAAAAAGATAGCTTGATCCTCAAATTCACCTCAAAGTCTGCCTCAACAGAAGTATACATGACACAAGACCTACCATTAGCTCAATGTCACTGCCAATGATATAAAGTTGATCTTCCATAGAGAGCTTCCTGTTCAGGTGAGCAAGAACATAAGTGATTCCAGGTAAACGCACGGAGGGACTGGTGAGGAGACTGCCCCACAGGGCACTGTAGAAGGCTGACTGGTCAACGGCAGCAGCAACCTTTTCCAATAGCGTGTTGGTTCTGAGGTACAAAATACAGTGGCATGAGGAGGAGAACGTTCATTGTCACACTGACTATAAAATGTCTATAAACATCCCTGCTGTAGTCATGTGCTGAGACGTGGGAGAAGCAAGCAGGAATGGAGGAAGAATGCAGTCAGATGACTGGCTCCACTATTTAAGTCCTGGCTCTGCTACTTACTAGCTGTGTACTTTGGAGAAATCAGCCTTTCCTCAGTCCTGTTGGCTCGCCATGTTGGGAACCATTACCCAACCACCTATCTAACCTCACTGTGCTGTTGATCTGTTGCAATAAAATACCACGAAACAGATTTTTGGTTAATAGTAATCCTCTCTATCATGTATTTCATTGGCTTTCTACAAAATCTTAAGGTATTTGTGATCGTTTTTGAAATCACCATTATATAGTTCATAATAACTTCAATGAATTAGACTTGTGAGAAAAATTAATAACTTAATATATAACTCTACTAAATTTAACATGTAAGTCTATTAGATTTTAGCATAGTGTATCAAAAGAGGATTTGATGAGTCTACTTGGGATCTGATATGTTAATTTCTTTTTTTTTTTTTTTTTTTTGGCCAGTCCTGGGCCTTGGACTCAGGGCCTGAGCACTGTCCCTGGCTTCTTTTTGCTCAAGGCTAGCATTCTGCCACTTGAGCCACAGCACCGCTTCTGGCCATTTTCTGTATATGTGGTGCTGGGGAATCGAACCCAGGGCTTCAAGTATACTAGGCAAGCGCTCTTGCCACTAGGCCATATCCCCAGCCCCTGATATGTTCACTTCTTTTGAACTCAATTTATCTGTGCATTAAAATAGTACATGTATAAAGCCTTTCATAGAACTTGTAGCCATAAAGATCATTATTCAATTTCTATGTTAAATTCTGAATTGTAACTATAAAAAGTGGTGGTGATTCTATATGTCTCTTTAGTGAATTAATAGTTTAAGAAAAACTGATTTATAAGCTAAATATAATAATTTCATATACTGTGGTACTAAAGATTGAACTCAGGGACTAAGTGTTGGCCCTTAGCTTTTTTTGTGGCTGGTGCTCTACTATTTGAGCCATAGCTCCATTTCTGGCTTTTTCTAGTTAATTGGAGATAAGAGTCTCATTTCTGCCCAAGCTGGATTTGAATTGCAATCTTCAGATTTCAGCCTCCAGAGTAGCTAAAATTACAGGTGTAAGCCAGTAGCACCTTGCTACTTTTAAAATTTTTTACGCAAATAAATGATACATTGATAAGACAATAAAGTTTTGAGGACAAAATTATGTTTTCTCAAAGTAGCCCATAAAAATAATTCAATAAGTTGTTATTGCCTTGTGAAAATAGCTGTGATACAATAAAGTAACTTAATAAATTAAATTTAAATCATTAAGTCTACTCATGAAAGAAATTTAACATTGTCTATCTACTTTTGCTACCAAACAATTTCTTATAAGAATATCAGCAATGATAATAAGATTGTTATAGATACATAACACCATCAGGCACTGTCTATAACTATTAGTTTTAAAAATAATTGGGGCACTGGTGGCTCATTCCTGTAATCCTAGCTACCTAAGAGGCTGAAGTTTGAGGATCTAGGTTTAAAGCCAGCCCAGGCAGGAAAGTCTGTGAGATTCTTATCTTCAATTCACTACCAAAAAGCTGTAAGTGGATCTGTGACTAAATTGCTAGAATGCTATCCTTGAGCACAAAAAGGCTCAGACTCCAAGTTCAAGCCCCAGGACCAGCACAAACACAAAACTGGCTTCAAAACTGATCTGATCATTTTCTTTTAAAAATCCCAATATTACAAGTACCAGGCCAACAGTTAGTGAAATAGCAGTGTACTTGATGTTAGGCCATTTTCTCCTGTTAGCACTTTAAAGACTGACACATGGCCTACTTTCCATTCTTTTCATTAATCTGCATGTCCTATTATATTTTAAGTTATGGGTCACAAGTTTTAGAGGGACATATATTAAAAGCCTCTGGACTGAGTGGTTTTCATTTTACTACAATAAAATGAAACTGATTTTATGCCTCTTCTATTGATGAGGAAAACAAATCAAATTCAAACATGTTAGTAACTTTCTATGCTCACACTGGCCCTACTGGGTTGTCCATCCACCCGAATCTTTACCTAAATGATGCAGCTATACATTTAGTATGGGCCACACGCTAGGTATAACCTTCAGCCTGATTGAAGTACTGATGGTATTTGTTAACATGGTAAGTTGAAAATAATTTATTTTAGAGATGATAAGATATATTTAATGGATGCCTGCTAGCAAATCCATGACGTGGTTACATTGTGGTGACAAACATTACATTACCTCTCATAGTACTCTGATCCCTCTTCTAAGCCAGGAAGAATACCAGTTAACAATCCTTGTAGACCAGGTTTCAGAGTTTTACCCAAAGGTAAGTAATATATCTCATATAAACTGAGCAGTGTTGGTTTCACAGACATAGCAGCATTTGCAAGAAGGGGAAATAATCCAGAGCTGTGTTAAAAGATAAAAGAATCAAAATAGTGACATATGTAATTATATATATATGTATATATATGCGCACTTCTTTTTATAAATTACATTGATTGGCTTTAAATGATGCCTGTATGTACTCACTTCCGTGTTCACTGAACTAGTGCTCTCACCTGCCTGAGTTTCCTACTTGTAAATTGGCACTATTTAGGCTCTTTCACAAAGCCCTCACATTTTACAGTTACAATATAGAATTCTCTTTCCCCCTAAAACTTATTCCTTTCCCTGTTACTGACACTCCAAAATACAGTTTACTATGTAGCTTGCTAGATAAAGCTAGAAACCTTGGAGCTATTCTTAACTTTTTGTTGTTGTTCAAGGCTAGTTCTCTACCACTTGAGCTACAGCTCCACTTTTGGCTTTTTTGGTGCTTAATTGGAAATAAGAATCTCACAGTCTTTCTTGCCCTGGCTGGCTTTGAACTACAATCCTCAGATCTGAGCCTCCTGAATAGCTAGGATGACAGGCCTGAGACACCAGTGCCTAGCTTACTCTTGACTTTTTTACCGCAACCTTCCATTAATCGCTTAGTTTTCACTAAGTCACTCTCCTAGGGTTTTTTGTTTGTTTTGGTGGTGAACTCAGGGCCATGTGCTTGCTAAGTAGGCACAATACCACTTGGGCCATGAGCTCTCACAGATACTTTGCAATATGATCCATTTTCCTCAGCTCCGTAGAGGAGATAGCCATCATAGCTTCATCACCTTGTCACAACAGGTACTGCCCCGAAGTAGCTTCTCTCAGTAAAATTCCTCTCATTATTGAGTTTCCTGTTGCCAGTGCACCTTTAGTATCTTTTGAGATTCGGCTACTGGCTATCTGTGCAGCCCACAGACAATTTTACTGTATCCTCTACTCCAGCAATAGCGAAGGATTTCTTGCCCACTCCTTTCAGAAGCTCTTTTCAGTGTCCAGTACTTTGCACCAGCTATAATCCAGTCCTTTGTACGCAGATGCAAGTCCCACTCCTGTACTTACATCTTCTTTGTATGTCTGAGTGATTCCTCAACTTTCAAGTCTCAGCCTGCATCATTTTCTTGAGAAGGCTGTCCCCTAATTAGATTGGGCCCCCTATTTGATATTCTGATACTATTTAATACTATTTTATTAGAATATTTATTATTTTGAGTTGTTTATAAATACCAGAAACCAAGAAACCAGGGCTGTCTTTTATTTCTGCATTCAAGTCCCTAGAACCATGTTTTATGTTGGGAAGTTCTTAACCGAGACTCCTAGTTAATGTAGAGAATAGAAATCATCTTCAATGTTCCACTGTCCTGACTCTAACTCTAGGCATAGTTTGACCGAAACCAATAGCCACAGTTTCTGTGTCTTTCCAGTTGTGCTCCTGGGGAGCATTAGATCTTGATGATCAGTCTTCTTACCCACTGCCCTCCTGTCACCTGTTGCTTTTTATCCCAAAGACAGGCCAAAGAAACTAGAATTTGCTTTCCCCAAGGTGGGTCATAGGAACTAATATTTCCCTGTCTTTCTGACTTGGAGGTGGCCATAAAAAAATTCTTTGAGGGGCTGGGGATATAGCCTAGTGGCAAGAGTGCCTGCCTCGGATACACGAGGCCCTAGGTTCGATTCCCCAGCACCACATATACAGAAAACGGCCAGAAGCGGCGCTGTGGCTCAAGTGGCAGAGTGCTAGCCTTGAGCAAAAAGAAGCCAGGGACAGTGCTCAGGCCCTGAGTCCAAGGCCCAGGACTGGCCAAAAAAAAAAAAAAAATTCTTTGACCTATTTTGCTTGATGGTACATCAGAAGAGCCCATTTGTGACAAGCTTCTGACCCTCACCTAGGATTACATCATGTTATACATAGTATGAACAAATAGGTCTTGCTGGCATCTCCAGTTTATTAGTACTGGACCACATCTTTTCTCAATCGGATTTCTACAGGCTTGCTCATATGTTAATCATGCCTCTGTAATGAAATGTCCATAAGTCCCAAAGGACAAAGGAATCAGGAAGCTTCTGGGCAGCATAACACATGGTGTTCTTAGAAAGATAAAGAATTCACCCACATTCTGAGAGGCTCATGCATCCCGAATCCACAGGGATGTGCCCATGTCCAGGGCCTTCTAGACCTTGTCCTGCGCATCTCTTCATCTGTCTGTGTAGTAGGATGCTTTAGAGTAAGTTAGTAGGTGAGTTTACCCCAGTTCAGTGAGCTTCCTCCTGGCCTCGAAAGAGGGTTATTGAAGCCCACCTTGTAGCCAGTTAGTTGGCCAAAAGTTCTAGAGGCCTAGACTTGCTCCTGGAAGCAGAAGTGGAGGCAGTTTTGTGAGACAGCCATTTGCTGGGGCGAGGTGATGCTATTTCCAGGTAGAGAGTGTTAGAACTGAATTGGACCAGAGCATGCACAGTCATTGTCTACCGTGGAGCTCCCAGCAGCTATGCTGCTGATGGGGAGAAATAATCCCAGAACTGATCTGTGTTGTCAGACTTGAGTAGAGGAAATTCAGTTTTTGAATTTGCTTATTCACAGCCTGAGACATGAGGTCGTAGAAACCCTAAGTAGTATCATTGTGTAAAGTATTAGACTATTCCTATGCTGTGTAGAGAAGAGAGTATAGGAAGAACAGGCTCGGATGGTGATGAATACCTTGGGAAGCAGAGATTGGGAGGACTTGGGTTTGAAATTAGCATGGATAAAAAAGAAATTAGTGAGGAAGTGGCACTGTGGCTCAAATGGTAGAGCTCTAGCTTTGAGCTGAAGAGCTCAGGGACAGCATCCAGGACCAGAGTCCAAGTCCCACAACAGACAACAAAAAAAACAAAACAAAAACACACAAAAAATCAGTGAGACTTAATTTCACAAAGAAGCAAGGATGTGGTGTGTCATTCCAGCAATCTCAGCTATGCGGACAGCATAGGTGAGAGCATCCTGATTCAAGGCTGGCCTTGGGCAAAAGCCACGACCAAGTCCAGGAAATAACTAAAGCAAAGACAACAGAGCACTTATCTACCAAGCACAAGCTGGGTTCAAAACCCAGTACCATCAAAGAAAAAACAAAGAAAGAAAAGTGGTTGCATAAATATTAGGAAGCTAGTGACAAAGCCCAGGGCAGAGATGATGCTTATTTAGACTAGAAATTGACAGTCCACAGTACAGAGAAGCGAATGTAGCAGAAGAACAGTTAACAGCTACTAAGTATTTACCACATACCATACTGTTCTGAGGACCTTTTGTGTATCAACTGTTTTTTGGGGTTTTTTTGGTCAGTAGTGGGGCTTGAACTCAGAGCCTGGGTGCTGTTCCTGAGCCTCTTTGGGCTCAAAGCTAGTGCTCTACCATTTGAGCTACAGCACCACTTCTAGTTTTTGAATAAGAGTCTCACAGGGGCTTTTCTGGCTAGGCTGGTTTCAAACTACATTCCTCACATCTCAGCCTCCTGAGTAGCTAGGATTACAGGCATGAGCCACCAGCGCCTGGATACATGTATCAACTTTTGATTCTACTCACTGCCCTATGAAGTCATCCTGAGTGACAGACTGTACCTGAGGGTGGGAGACACTAGACACGTGTAACTCAGATCTCAGCAGGTGTAAGTGGATAGATGGTGTAATTTACTGACTGTTAGTACACCACAGAAAGGACAAGTGTAGAGGAATAGAGAATGAGTTTCTGAACAGGCCAAACTTGGTGCTTCTTTTCTTAGATATAACTTACAAGTTTCACCATATAAATTATATCTAAGAAAAAAAAACAATGTTGTAAGCTTTCCTAATTCATTTAAATCAAATACTTAGGATTGGTATAAAAAACTAAAATTTTAAGGGGGGGGATTCAAACTTTTGGTGTTTTAGTGTAGAAGGTATAAATTAATGTAATGATCTATTTTATTTATATTATGTGTGATTAGATAGTACAATTATTCTTACCTATATAAAAAAAGATCTTTGGCAAGTCGTTTGGGTCCAATGATTTTGAAGATAATTTCGTATGTTTCCAGTGCCTTCCGATGAACTCCTCCTGGTAATGCTGGGTGCAGACACTGAGCTAGGCGTTTGCCTATGGTCAGCTTTTTGGGTACTACCTGGTATTTGGCATTATTTTGTAAAACCTAGATGGAAGAATTTTTATGCAATTGAGAAAAAATTTTATTTCCACTTTCCTGCACAGTATAAGAATGACCATTATAACCTTTTTGTTTGTTCTGCCAGTTATGTATACCAATGTTTTACTTGAAATTAAAACTTAGGAAATTCAAAATTATTAACCTGTTTAATAAAATACACTGTTAACATATTAGAAATATATATATATATATATATATATATATATATATTTTTTTTTTGGCCAGTCCTGGGCCTTGGACTCAGGGCCTGAGCACTGTCCCTGGCTTCTTCCCGCTCAAGGCTAGCACTCTGCCACTTGAGCCACAGCGCCGCTTCTGGCCGTTTTCTGTATATGTGGTGCTGGGGAATCGAACCTAGGGCCTTGTGTATCCGAGGCAGGCACTCTTGCCACTAGGCTATATCCCCAGCCCCTAGAAATATATTTTTAATGAAAAACTTATTTTGCAAAACAAGTCGAGAGAGGCACTGTTTCAGATCTTCGCAAATGTTTAAAATCTGACATAAACGGGATGGCATGTTAAATGCTTCATGCACACATAGATAAATGTATACAGAATGTCTACCTGTGGCTGTACAGTGGAAATGTCAGCACTAATCCAGTCAAGGGCTGGAGGTGTGGCTCACTGAGTAAAGCACCTGTCCACAGAGTGTTAAGATTTGAGTTCAAACCTCAGTACCATCAAAGGAAGAGTATTTAGAATATCTCCAACAATTATATTTAAAACTTGCCTTGCTAATGGTATGTAAAGTACACTTTTTAAAAAACAACCTCCCTCCCTCCCCCGAATAGGGTCAAGGTGGGCACCAGGCTCATGTATGTAATTCTAAATACTCAGGAAATTGAGAGCTGGAAAAATGAGTGGCAAAGCCAGCCCAGGCATCCAAGTCTTTGAAACTCGATGTCAATCATCAAAAAGCTGGGCTGGAAGCATGGCTCGGTGGCGAGGGGGGACAGGGTAAGCTTCCAGCTGTAAGCAAGAACGCCAAGTGAGCATGAGATCCCGAGTTCAATCCTTGGTACCATTACAGAGGCGCGCAAGTGTGCACATACACATGCGTGCACTCACACTCACACAGAGTCAAGATGAAATGCGGACAGAGAGCCTATTATAATCACTATGGCTAACAGCAGTCACATCCAGAAGGACCATTCATAGCCAATCTTCAAGGCCCGTGTGACTGCACACAGCTGCCTTTGTAAAAAGTACCAAATTAGAACTAAGGGTTGCCTGGATATAAAGTGTTTTCTTGCTGCTATCTACCTGTCGTTTTCAAAAGACTTACAACAGTTACTGCTTCCCATGTACAGTTTTTCATTGTGGTGTCAAGAACTACCCAAGTTTCTGATGTTCAGTCATTAGGCCTCAGTGTTAGCATGTTTGTTTCCCTGTCTTGTTTGTATAGATAATAGCAATGACAATTACTATGTTTTTCAAGCACTGCTGTTTCTTGGAATTTCAACTTCTTTGGTGCCTGAAATGTGTCAGCATGCAACTCATGAAATAAAATAGTATTAACACAAGTAACCTAAGGTTTGCTTTTTTTTTTTACATTTTTACTTTAAGATTCAGTGAAATCTTAAGAATAAATGGATATTTAATTTATACCCTTCCTATAAAATGCACAAGACAAACATACCTTGTTAAGTTTTCCAAGTGCTGATATCAGATCTGCCCATTCGCTGGAGTACTCAAAGTTCTTTAGTGCCTTGTCAATTGCAGCAACGTAGTTCCTATACTTGGGGTCACTCAGTAGCTCCAGCTCCTCCGTGTTCATCCTCCCCCACACAGTGTCCACTAGAGGCCAGTGCCAAAGTCATGCAAAACCATTACCTGCAACGAAGCATGCCAGAGGGACCAAGTCACAAAGGGAAGTACTGACCTGAATTCATATGGTCTTGCTACAGAGGTAATGGCTAGCCTTAAATGTTAAGTTAGAAGTTGTAAAAATTCGCACCAGCTAATGCACAGGATGCTGAAAGTAGTTGAAGATTGCCCCAAAGAGTATGACCTGTGGATTCCTTCCTCAAAAGTGAGTAAATGCCCTTTCCTTTTAAAAAAAAGAAATCACATTATTTCTGACATGTCTACTGAGAGAACATTTCTGATCCAAAGTCTTCTACTTTGTTTTGGTTTTACTTTGTTTAGTGACCCTAAACTGAAAACATTAAGGGCAAAGGAGAGGAAAGAAAAAAAGACCCAGAAAATGGCCTATTTTGAAAATCACTTTATTTAATAAGTGGGCACTTAATATGAAGGGACATGAGATATTTATTTGCTTATCTTGGAGTGAAATCTACAAGAATATGTGGCAGTTTAAAATATACATCCAATATAGGAATAGAGATAGTTAGATAGATAGATAATAGATAGATAACAAGGATTTGCTTCATGTGATTATGATGAATGACACGTCCCAATATTGGAATGAGACCCAGGAAAGCCGATAGTGTAGTTCTAGTCTGAATCCAAAGGCTAAGTCATTAAGAGAGCTGATGATTCCAAGGTGAGTGCAATAAATAGCTGATCTCTTCGTGGCAAGTCTATCTGGCAGGAAGAATTCTTTTCTGAAGATTATTTTCAGTAGCTGTAGCAAAAGGCTTCAATTCAACATGTCAGTTTGTGAGCACAATGCCAGCTAATCAATGTCATCACTTTTTCATCCTCCTCCCCTATCTCTCTCAACCCTACCCAGTACCTTGTTCCATTTTTTCATATGTACCTTGTATATGATAACTGTGTTTGCCCACCCAGAATTCTTTATTGCCAAGGAAAGTAGAAAAAATTAGGGATACATTTCTGTTCTATTTAGATCTTCATGTGGTTGAGCAAAGCCCACCTAAATCAGTCTAGGCAATTAGCTTTACTCAGTCAAATAATTTGAGTGGTCATCTCATCCAAAGGCATTCTCATTGCAATATTAAAAACCATGTTTGACCAAAAAAATAAAATATACATCCACAGGAAACAGTAAAATCATACAATCATATTCACTGTAGCACTATTCACCACAGCCAAGGTATGGAATCAGCCCAATGCCCCTCAACAGATGACGGATCCAAAAAGTGTGGTGTATGTACACAATAGAATTGTACTCATCCTTTAGAGAGAATAATAATGAATCATTTGTAAAGAAATGAAAAGATGTGGGAAACAATTTAAAGTGACGTTGAAGTCAGTCAGGTCCAGAGACACAGGTTGCATGCTTTCCCTTCTATGCGGAAGCTAGAATTAGCTTGTAAACATATAAATACATTGGGTGGTATACAAATGCTTTAACTGAAATATGGTAGATTCAAGGGAGAACTCAAATAGTGTAATTCCTTAGAAAGGCAAAGGTAGGGGCTGGGAATATGGCCTAATGGGAGAGTGCTTGCCTTGTATACATGAAGCCCTGGGTTCGATTCCTCAGCACTCATAAACAGAAAAAGTTGGAAGTGGCGCTGTGGCTCAAGAGGTAGAGTTCTATCCTTGAGCAAAAAGAAGCCAGGGACAGTGCTTAGGCTCTCAGTCCCCAAACCCCAGGACTGGCCAAAAAAAAAAGCAGCAGCATCTCAGGAACAGCACCCAGGCCCTGAGTTCAAGCCCCAAGACTGGCAAATAAAATAAAAAAAGCACATCCAGAGATGATTTGATGTTCCTTCAAAAATTTATGCCTAACTCTGCAGCCCATGAACTTGACTTTGTGGGTCAATTTTAATGTAAAGATAACGCAGAAGAGAGCAAGAGCCAAGATGTATAACAGCAGTTCAGCTCCTGCTTTCCTCTCCTGGATCCCCAGTCCCCAGGCAAGTCAGATGCCACATAAGGACACTGAAGGAGCTCCAAGGAGAGGCTCCTGGAGGAGGAACAGGGGCTTTCTGATACTGTCTGTGAGTCAGCCATCTTAAACAGTCCTTGACGGCAGGTCCAACTGACAACTTGCTTGTCACTTCGTAAAAGACCTCATGTCATGTCAGAACTATACCTAGCCAAGTGCCTCAAATTCATTTCCAAAATAAAGTTTCCTATATTAGATTAGTAAGTTTGGGGGTAGTGTGACAGAGCAATAGAAAATTAACAGAACAACAGAGTTTATTTGGGCTCAACTTAAAACTGCCAGTGTGTTTTCTCCATTGCTTTTGCATCCTGATATCTAACGGCCTGAACTGTTTCCTAGAGCGAGGTTCACACAATCTAAGAATGGTCTTCAGGGGCTTCATCACCATATGATGATGGTAGAACCATTTTCTCAGCTAGTGGCATAACAGATACTCACGTACAAAACATGAAGGAGTCATTCCTTTACACAAAGACTAACTTAAAATGGATTGCACATTTAAATGTAAACTAGAATTATAAAGCTCTTAGAAAATACAGGGATGAATCTTTATGAAGTAGGGGGAGGCAAAGCTTCTAACAAATAGTATTAAAAAAACACAAGCAAAGAAAGAAGGAATAAAGAAAGAAAATAAGTAATTAGGATTTCATCAACAGGATTGCCATTGGTCGTACTGGGCTTTGATCACAAGGCCTCAATGCTTGAAAGGCAGATGATGCTCTACCACCTGAACTGAGTGAACCTCCAGTCCTGGGGTGGCCTGGGACAGCAATCCTTCAGTGCTCAGCCTCTCAAACACTAAGGGTTATAGTATGAGATGCTAGTGTCCAGCAAAATTAAACATTTTGTACTGCAAAGGACATGATTAAGAAAGTGAAAAGGGCCAGGTGCTGGTGGCCTTTAATCCTAGCTACTCAGAATGCTGAGATCTGGAGATCGAAACTTAGCCAATGCAGGAAAGTCTGTGGCACTTGTAGCTCAAGTGGTAAAACCCTCGCACTGAGTGAAAAAGCTAAGGGACAGTGCTCAGGCACTGAGTTCAAGCCACAGTACTTGTACAAGATTTCATTCATACATATAACCCTATCATTCATATTTCCATTGCAAGTAGGCATTAGAAAACTGTCCACTCTTTATGTCTAGCTCTACCCAGCCCCATGGGTGCTATTCCTTTATAGCTATTCTCCGTTTGTCAGCTATAGCTTTCCTGTGAAATGACACTTACAGTGTTGATCCTTTTCTTGGTACTTTGTGATTCCAGTCCTGATTTGGCTCGCTCTGTATCTGGTACGTCTTCTAACATTTAGAAACACGGTTCATGTTACACTACAGTATTTTAAAATGCACAGATGCTTCATGCTCCTGAAAGCGTCATCACTTTTCTAAACTTGTAAAAATAAAACAAAATTTGCCACCTTAACCAAGGGTATAGCTCAACAGTGTTAAGTATATTCACACTGGGGTACAATTAGCCTCAAAGAGTTTTTTTCCTAGTAAAATCCTGTATCAGTTACAACTTCTTAGGAAACTGTTACTCTGTTTTCAGGTTCACAGGATTTTTTTGGTAAAGGTGGCAGGAAAGTTTATTAGACAAGAAATACGACCGAGAAGGAGAACTCGTGCCATGGATGTACCATGCGGAGACAGCACTTCAGCCTACATCAGCATTTTCCTCCTTACAGAACCTGGCCTTGGGTGACAACTGGACGGGTCTCCTTTCTGTTCCCAGGAAAGTTGTGATTCCAAAGATTTACTGTCCAGTCCTTATTCTCTCATTCTTTTGTCAGGCAGGTTTTGGTTTACCAGCTTACCCTGCCATCTGCCAGTCTGATAGAGAACAATTCCGACTGGCTGCTTTTCTACTAACCTGCCATCAGTTTTGGGTGGGAAGAGTGGGCTGGGTCTACCCGCATTGGACAGACACGACTGCATTGGAAATGCCTTTTATTCTTTCTGTCTCCAGCCACTCATGAAGGTTTGGAAATCTTGTAATTTAACATTCAGAAAAGGTGTGCTGGGAGAGGAACTCAACTGTTTTCCAGTTTATTTGCTGATTTCAGCTTAATATTTCTTTAGTCATATCATTTTCCTGTCTTTTACTATCTGTCCTATCTCACACGTCCAATCCCCTAGTGAGCTTGCTTCCATCCATACCAGAATGTGAGGCTCAACTGGCCTAGAACATGGCCTGGGCTTTGGGCTTTGCTCAGACACACCTGACGAGTGGTTCTATGTGGAGGCACATCTGGGAACCACGCCCCTCATGTTCAAACCCTCTGGGATCCTCGTAATGGGTGCATGACCTGAGGTTGGAACACAGGCCAGCATTCCGCCAGGCTCACATCAGTAGTGCAGCTGGGCAGTCGGGTTGTCTAAATCCTTGCTGCAGTATGAGTCACAATCCAGAGCCCACCCGGAATGTGTCCAAACCTCAGATCCTCAGGTCGCACTTGAAGATGACTCCACGGGACTGGGATGGTGCACTCACCGCACGGAGCTACGGCTCGGCCCTGCTAGCCCCCCTCGCTCTGGGCATAGCTCTGGGGATAACCACAGGGGTAGTCAGAAATGACTCTCTTCCGAGTTTTTCAGTGACTTCATAATCTAAGTTACAGTGCTTTTTGGGCAGCTTCCTACTTGTGAATTTTAAAGCCCCAATCACACCCCCGGCCCTCGACTCTGGTGCAGGAACCCGCAGCCCTTAGTGTGGGAATGTGCAGGCAGGGGGCTCCTTCCTTTTTGCTTGACTGAGAGCCAGAGAACCAAGATAGATACACAGTAAGAATTAGGTAAATTCGTGTTCACAGGAATCCGACTGCCGCTACCTCATAAGTGAAGCCCCATAGTATTTGCCTAACCGGTTCATTCCACTTAGCACAATGTCCTTAAGATTCATATGTTGCAATGTGTCAGGATTTCTTTTTTCCCAAGGCAGGATATTCCTCTATGTAACATGTGTTGCCTTATCCATTTGCGCGTATACACATTTAGATTATTTCCACCTTTTGACTATCCTACTTTCAACACGGGTGTGCAAAAAAAAAAAAAAAAAAAGAAAAGACCTTTCAATTCTTTTGGATATATAACCAGAAATAGGATTGCTGGATCACAGAATTTTACTTTTAATTTTTGGGGGAGCTCCGTCATTTTACATTCCTGCCAGTAGCACACAAGGGCTCCGGCGTCTGTACATGCTCACCAATATTTGTTTTCATAGTAGTCATTCTAATTGGCATTGTGACATTACTGCCTGACAGTTTAGCAACAGTCATTGTCTATTCAAGTCTCTGGTCCATTTCTAAACTGGGTTACTTTGTTACTGTTGAATTTAGAATTTCTTCATGTATTTTGGCTAAGAGCTTCTTATCAGATGTGATTTATGAATATTTCCTCCTATGCCATAGTTTGCCTTTCTATTATGGATAGTGTCCTTCAACACACAGAAAATCTTAAGTTTTCTATAATCTCATCTGTTTATCTTTGATTGCCTGTAATTTCCCCAAACCCGTGGCCAAACTAAATGTTCTGAAGCCCTTTCTCCTAGATTTTATGGTTTTAGATCTCTGTTTCATTCGGTGGTAATTTCTGGGTCGAGTTTCATTGTCCTACATGTAGACGCACAGTCTTCCCAGAGCTCTCTGTTGAGAAGGCTGCCCTTTCCCTATTGGGCTACCTTGGTACTCACAATGAAGGCCACTTCATCATATTTGAAGGCTCTCACTCCAACTATGTTTTTGCCACTTTGTTTACTATAGCTTTTTAATCCGTTCAAAAGATTTTTATCAATACGTATTAGTTGCACAAGGGTTTTTCATTGCTCCATGTATACACTGTACTCCTCGAACCCGCATCCCTCTTAGGACGAGCTTAACAGGTTGCACTGTTCTTTTACACATACGTAACATATTCACTGTCTTTCACCCTTGTCATTACTCCCTCCTTACCCACTGGCTTAGGCCTCCCAACAAAGCCTGTTTTCCATCCTGATTATTCATTGTTTTATGTATACTAATACATAAACAAGGGTGAACAGGGTTCTTACCATATTTCACATGTGAATATAATTTAATACCATTTGCCCCCCCTCCCCACCGGCCCTCGCTCCCTCACTGTCCCCTCGGCATTCAATCAAGTTTCTCTGTGCCTGACTTCATGCCTGGATAACGTATTTTGATATTATTCTGCCTCCATCATTCTCACTCCCTCCCCACCACCTAAACATAAACAGTTCCACAGTAACAATCACCGCCTCTACATGTCAATAAGTACATATTCACATGTAACTTTGAGTTTAGCTTATTCAACACGATGCTCTCCAGCTCCATTTACTTTCCTGAAAATGTCCAAGTTATTTTTTGATAGCCAATCTTTTATTACTTCTACGTGAAACACTACGTCCCAACTTGGTCTGGCTAATGCCTCCTCATCCCACTCCTCAGGTCTCAGATCTACGCCCTTCGAGGCATCGTCCCTGACCATTCATTCCAATACATCCAACCTCTGTCTGTGAACACCTCTCACACTTCCTCTGATGCAGAGCTCATAGTGCTTTATTGTAACAGACTCCCAGGAGCCATGCTGCCTCTTATCATTTTAGTTTTCACATCGCTAGATCCTAGCAAGGTGCTTTACTCACAATGAATAAATGTTGTGAAAATTGAGTAACAACATAATATGCTCAGTGGGTAAAAGAGAACAAATAAAGTCTACATGTTGATTCAGAAAATGCTCCAAAGACACAGGAACTGCAAAAGGCATGTTACATAACAGGGTTTATAATGCTATTTACATAAAAGAAGAGGACTGCTGGGCACTGGTAGCTCATGCTTGTAATCTTAGCTACCCAGGAGGCTGAGATCTGAGGATCGTGGTTCAAAGCCAGCATGGACAGGAAAGTTGTGAAACCCTTATCTCCAATTAACCACCAGAAATCTGGAAGTGGTGCTGTGGCTCAAGTGGTAGAGCGCTAGCTTTGAGCGGAAGAGCTCAGGGACAGTGCCCATGCCTAGAGTTCAAGCCCACAAATGACAAAAAAGAAAAAAAAAAGGATGTTATGTACAAATGTACACAGACATAATATACACACATAGACATATACACACGTATATATGTAGATCTACATACACTTATCTTACAAGAATACAAAAGAACAAAGTGATTGCTTTCTGTGGATAGGTGGTAATTGGGGTCATACGGAGGTCAGATAAAAGAAAACTGTTCACTCTATACTTTACACAAAACACACACACATATACACATATACATATGTACACTTATGTAATTATTTGTGCTGGTCTGGGTCTTGCACTGAGGTTTTATCACTTGAACCACACTGCAGGCAGCATGTTTGTGGGTTAATTCATAAGAAAATCTCCGTGGAGTTTTCTGTCCCATTTAGCTTAGATCTGTGATCCTCAGATTTCAGCCTCCTGAGTAGCTAGGATTGTAGGTGTGAGCCAATGATGCCCAGCTATTTCTTCATGCTTAAAGGCATATGAGTCATGCCCTACTAGGGTAATAAGTTTAAATCTTTTAAACTGATAAATGTCTTCAAGAATTTCTTCCTCTAGTTCATAAAAAAAGTAAAAAAATAATAGGATCTAGATCTTAATGCTACACCTGAACTCAGTCCCCACCTCCCTCAAAAAAAAAAAAAAATCAAGGCCACAAAAGCCATTGTAATCGACACTGGGATCACCCTGTGGAACGTGAGCTTCTGGTTTACTAGGCTATCCAAGTAGCCCTGTAGAGAAGTTCTTCCCCATGTGAAACCATGGGTCAGCCCTGAGAGTGAGCTGCTCTGGAAGTGAACGTTCCAGTTCCAAGCAAACCTCCAGCTACCTGCGCTCTGGACAACCCCAGCCTGCAACCTCCCAGGACACTCAAGCCAGCACTTCACAGCCCAGCAACTCCTCTGTTCCTTCTGGTAGGAGCCGAGAGACAATGTTCTACATCATTATAGTCTGAGAAATCTGTCACGTGTAATATATAACTAAAACAAGTTTAAAGAGTACTTTTTCTTGTTTAAATGATAACTTTTAAAGCTTAAAAGACATAGTACTGAGCAGAAATGACCATAGCACACCAAAGTAATAACACCATGTTATAGAATCAGCCTTGGACCCTGGAGCTTGTGGGGCTTGGTACTTGAAGACAGCCTTCCACTAAAATGGCAGAGGTCGTAAAAATAATTACATTGCTAGAACCCCATCATTCAGGCTCAAAGATGAACTTGTAGATGGTGGAAGGAATTCACTTAAATGTGTATTTCCTGCAAAGTGACTTAAAGACTACTTTTATAACAATAGTTTACTTTTTTCCCCTGGGAGGAGGAAAAATGTTCTTCAGGAATTATTTATTTATTTATTTATTTTTCTCAAATTTTTATTATCAAACTGATGTACAGAGAGGTTACAGTATCATACGTTGGGCATTGGATACATTTCTTGTACTGTTTGTTGCCTTGTCCCTCATGCCCCCCTCCCTCCCCCCCTTTCCCTCCCCCCCCAGGTGTTCAGTTCACTTACACCAAACAGTTTTGCAAGTATTGCTTTTGTAGTTATTTCTCTTTTTTTTACCCTGTGTCTCTTAAATTTGGTATTCCCTTTGAATTTCCTACTTCCAATACCAGCAAACACGGTTTCCAATATACTCAGATAAGATTACAGAGATAGTGTAGGTACAACCATAGGAAGGTGATACAAGAACATCATCAATAATAGAAACTACACATACACATAGGACATTGAAAGTAGTTACAACTGTGATATATCACTTGTTTCCATAACATGGAGTTCATTTCACTTAGCATCATCTTATGTGTTCCTAAGGGTATAGCTATTGGGCCTTGTGATGCTCTGCTATGGCTTGCCTTAACCTGTACTAATTATTCCCAATAAGGGAGGCCATAGAGTCCATGTTTCTTTGGGTCTGGCTCACTTCACTTAGTATAACTTTTTCCAAGTCCTTCCATTTCCTTACAAATGGGCTTCAGGAATTTTTTAAAGTGAGCCACATTGCTAGAAATGAGTGAGTGTAAAAAAGCCACTGTTCCAGTTCATTAGTGAAGTAAAGCAACCAGCATGAATAGTGATCTGGGATCACACTTACAGTATACGAGCATTCTAAGAAATATATCTGGAATATGTGATGAAAACCAATACCCTAAGGGTTTCAGACAGCTGGTATTTCATAGTTCTCTTTTATAGTAGATCAGCACAATCAGAAGCACCTGAAAAACGCAGGGGTATTTACCTGGCTAATTCAAAAGACAGACTGCCATGCTTTATTTATTTATTTTTGATTACTGAGTTGTCATTCCTCGAAAAAGACAGTGTTATCCACACTGCTCCTATAAGGCAGCTCTATTTTACAGACCAGAAATAAGAACCCAGTTGTTTGGGAAAAGGCTCTCATGATACTGACTCTCAGCATCCCAAATAGTTCAACTTCCAATCTGAAGCTGCAAATCAGGACCTTAGATAATAGCAACCTATTTTGGGCTGACTAGTAAATTATTGTGTGTTCTGACTATCTCTTATCACCACTTACATCATTTTTTATATACAAGTGTACTTATCGGAGCTCTTTGCTCATGAACTGAATACATTTATAATCTAGATGCATGGTCATTAACATAGTAACTAGAATTGTAAAAACGTATTATAATATATAAAAGGGAAAGACAGAGAATGTATTTATCTGCTGGTTCATATGAAACTCCTTCCATAAGATAAAGAGAACATGTCATTCTTTTTTCTAGAGGAAAAAAAAGGCTAAAAATGTCTTTGGCAGGATGGAAATAAAAAAAATATAGGTATATAAAACTGAAATAAAATTGGAGTGACAACAGAAGTGGAATGCCTTCACTCTTAAAGAAGCCTTCAGATAAACATGATGTTCACATTTTATCACTCCAGTAGCAAGTCACTGTTTATCATATACAAGGTTGCTGCTGTTTTTTAGATTTACGATTTTTCCTTTCCATTAGAAGGTTCCCCTGAAAGATAATGTCTTAATAATGATGCGATGCTAGTGTTTTATTTATAAAAGTGACATTAGGGACACTTTTGAAAAAGACACTGATTCACTAATGATATTGCTCTCATCCTATTGTATTTCTAAAGTTAGCTCTAGTACACTTCTACATGACAACTGAAGCTTGATTTCCTGATTCTTTCACAAATAAAATCCTAAAGAACTTTTAAATTCAAACTGATCCAGTCCCTCCGGGGGGAAAGGAAGGACTCTGCTGAGTGACACTGAATCAAGCAAGCAGTAGTTACACCCCACCCCCTCTTCCAGTTCCTCTGGAGAGTCCCCTTTTAAACAAAGGGCAGCCAGTTCTCTGTAGAGAACTATGGTTTGTAGTTAGAAACCGAGAACCTTGTTTTGTTTTCCTTGTTTGGCTCTACATGTCTACCTTTTGTTTATGGCCAGGGCTACTGGCTTTTAATAGTTATTTCTAATTTTCTTTAAAATAATTTTAATAAGCACACTGATGTAAAGGAAAAGTATTCAGGCAGCATGTAGGTAAGGCCAAATTTTTGCTATGATCTAAGAATAACTTAAGTTTCAGCAAGACGACATTAATCCATCAGATCAATAAGTGCTTGCTATGGCTTAGCCATCAGAGAAGTGCAGAGAAGAATCTTAACACATAGGAAGGTCAGAAAGGAGAAATTAATTCAAAGTGAGGTCATTAGAGATGGATTCACAGACAAGGTAGCACTTGAACTCACACGTGGGAAGAGAATATGAACAGAGGTCTGGATGACGGCATGGCCCCAACTTGATTCTCTTAGTAGTTACAGGGCACACATTTCCTAAAGACCACTGAAACATACCACAAAATAGGTGCAAGTTATTGTATGAAAAATTTTCCTTACTAAGTGTGATATTATCATTGACCTACAAAATGAAAGAGTATTCAAATTTCAGACTCAGCTTGGGTCAGAGGAAGAATGAACAGCACAGAGGAGCCAGGTGCTGGTGGCTCATACCTGCAATCCTAGCTTTTCAGAGATTAGGAGGGTGGTGGATAGAGAGCAATCTGGGCAAAAAGTTAGTGAGAGCCCATCTCAACAGAAAAAGCCAGGAGAAGCATCAGCAGGAGAACCAAACTCTGGAGGACCTGGCAAATCTGGGTCAAAATTAAGACCCTATCTAAAAAATATCTGAAGTAAAAGGGCCCAAGTGGTAGAAAGCCTGCCTAGCAAGTCTGGAGCCTCGAGTTCAAAGCCCAGTACTGCCACGCTAAGCAGAGGGAAATCACCCCCTTAAAAACAAAAGTAAATAAATACAATAAATAAAATCAAACTAAGGGCCGGTGGCTCAAGCCAATGATGGTAGCTACTCAGGATGCTGGGATCTGGACAATCAAGGTTCAAAGCTAGCTCTGCTAGGAAAGTCCTCCCGAATCCATTGCCAGAATAGCAAAAAACTGAGCTGAAGGGGTCACTCAAGTGGGAGATTGCCAGTTGAGCAAGCTTGAGGAGTGAGTTCAAATCCCAGTACCAGCAAAAAAAAATTTTTTTAAAGCAGAAAGAATTATTCAATTATTTTCATGGGTTCTGCAGTATACTGGTGTCCACTGATGTGGTATGGCTACGAAGCACCCTCCCTCCCCAAAGGACTCCCACATCTGAGGTATGGTCTTCAGATGTGCAAGCTTCAAGGAGTGGATCACTGGGAAGTTCGGGGGGGGGGGGGTTGTCCTCAGTCCTTGTCTGTCCCTGTGTCTCAGCTTCTAGGCTGCAGGGAGGTGACACACTGACTCTGCCACAGCCTCCTGCGGCCAGCACGCTCTGCCTCACCGCAATGAGCTCAGAATCAGCAGAGCCACGGACCACGGAGGAGACCTCTGAACCAGGAGCAAGACCCCTTTCTCCCTTAAGTAATGCCAAATAGTATATCACGGTGCCAAAAAGCGATTAATGCCACTCTAAGGAATCCAGCAAAATGATTTAAGATTGCATGCAACACTTAGATCCTGTTGCTAGCTAGCAATTTGGAAATAACTGTCTCACAATGCATTTTAACCTTTAGCTCCTTTTGATGACCTATTTAAAAGTACGTGGTTATGCAATATTAGGTACATTTCAGGTGACATATATTTTAGTTTTAAGAATTCGTAACTGGAAGGGGGACATTGTCATCACAAAAGTAATGCCATTAATAGCAAGTCTTCTCTTGTTGGATGCTTAAAACACCATTCTGAATAAAATCAATTAAGGACCATAAAAATCAAATTCAAAGTATGAATTAATTATAGCTCAAAAAAAGCATGAGACCACAAAGATATCCTGTTGTAAATGAATAGTAAAGATTCACCAGAGATCTGTGCATCCCTAATATGAATGTTTTTCTACAGAACACATTCTTTTTCTACTGTGCTAACAAACAAATGGAATTTTAGAGTTAAAAATGGACTTGGCTCAAGTATAGCAATTTTCAATCTAAGGGATGCGAACAAGATGCCAAATGAAAACAGACTCTCTGGCTAATTTAGAAAATGTTATGAAAATCTACCCCTGAAGTTTATATACGTATAAGCACAGTCCTAACTTCTGAGGTGTTCCTGTCATTGTAAAGAAAAAAACACTTTATGTCAAAAACTGCACTTAATCCAGCGTGCTTACAGCTATTATTAATCTGCTATTAAACTTGTATGTAGTTACTGGGGCTTGAACTTAAGTGTCTGAGTGTGGTTTCTTAACTGTGGCACTCTACCACTTGAACCGCAGCTTCACTTTCAGTTTTTTGGTAGCTAATTGAAGATACCTTACCACAGCCCTTTATTTAGGGGCTAGCTTTGAACTGTGGTACTTGGATCTCAGTCCCCTCAGTAACTAGGAAGTTATTAAGCATTCCTTAGGGGAAGCCTAGCAAAAAAATGCTTTCGTTGGGTGGAAACATCAGCTTGGAAAACTCCAGTCTGTTCAAATTCCCTGAGCGGAAAACAAAAGAGGTTTAGCGTGGGCTGAAGGCACAGGTCAGTGGGTAGAATGCCTAGGGAGCAGGGGCCAGAGCCTGGAGTCCATCCCAAGCATTGCTAAACAAAAAAAAACCCAAAGGGCACACCCCAAAGCTGAGGCCTGGAGAGCACACACAGGAGCAAGCCAGCAATAAACTCTCACTTCCCCGGGGCCGCAGTGCGCTTCCCGCAACTTCTACAGAACAGGACTTCTGGGATCACAGGTAGGCAAACATTTGATAACAAGTCATGTTTAACACTGGGTGTCACAAGTCACATTTCCTGGTGTACCTTTGGCGCGCGCTGACTCCTGGCGTGCTTACCCTGTGGCCAACTAACTTCAGGATTTTTAATGCTCTGTTAAAAACCAACACCCTAATAGCGAAGTCCAACTGGAGGCTGGGATTGCTTAGCCGTCCCGAGCAAGGACGTTTCAGCTGAAAACCATCATTCAAGTAAGACCTCTAAACCACGAAGCGCTTTGATGCCCTCCTCCCTGGTGCTCAACACCCGATCACCCGGTTGGTCATCAGGTGCTGGGTTACTTGAGCGCCTAGTGCTGACAGGTGTGATTGCTAGACGCCCCGCTGACACTTGCCAACACGATTCAAATGGGCACCGAAACCACAGCCAACATGCAAACAAACAAGCGCTTCTTCCAGCGGCCTCGGCGTCTCCGGGCTGGGGTTGTTTGGGCTGCAGGCAGTGTTTTCGAGCCCGCTGTTTGTAATCGCGGAGTTTCTCAGACTCCGCACAACTTTCGGGTAACTCAGGGTTGGCCCCGGATCCACCCGGCTCCGCGAGGCACCCAGCCCCGGTGCGCGCCCGGCCTTCCCACCCCGCCCCCGCCCCGCCCCCGGGCCGGCGGAGCCTCCGCCGCGAGGGAGCCGGCCACCGGGCTTGGACACCCAAGGCCGGGGAAGCCAACGACTTCCCCACACACTCCCGCCTCCCTGCCCGTGGGCTCGCCGAGCCTCGACGTCCCCAACCGAGAGCGGACTGGGCGTGCCCGCCCCGCCGTGGGGCCCGCCCGGCCCGGCTTCCCCGGTCCCCATCACCCCCCGGCCGGCCCGGGTCACCCGCAGCCACCCCCCCCCACCCCGGGCTCTCCCGGCCCCCGTGCCCGAGCTCCCCGCGCAGCTCCCGACCCCCGAAACCCGGGGCCGGCGGGGCGGCGGCCCCACGGCCGCGACCCCCCGACGCCAGCGCAGCCGCAAGGCCGGGCCGGGCCGGGCTCCGGCCGAGGGCGGACCGGCTCGCGGCCTCGCGGGCGCGGCCCGGACGCGCGGGGAGCGGGCGGGCGGGCGGACGCGGTCACCTGTCGCGGCTCGCGGAGGGGCGGAGGCGGTCGCCGGTCGCGGGCTCGGCCGCTCCGCTGGCGCCGCTCTCCTGGCAACCGGGAAGCGAAGCTGAGGCCCGGACCGCGGGGAGGGGGGGAAGGGGGGGGCGCCTAGTGACAGCTCCCAGCGTGCACCGCGCGCGCACGCCGGCGTCGACGTCGGCGGCCCTGGCCCCGCCCCCGCGCGGCGCGCCCCGGGCCCGGCCCCGCCCCCGCCGGGCCCCGCCCCCTCCCATGGCCGCCCCGCCCCCTCCCATGGCCGCCCCGCCCCCCGTGCCGTCGCTGACCCGCTGAAAGCTGGAAGCGGAGTGTGGCGCACACACGGGAGTGGAGCGCCAGCCTAGAGCCCAGAAAGCCTGGGGAACAGCTTCCGGAGCCCGCGTTCGAGCCCCGGCTGGGGAACAACTCGAGCGAGACCCGGAGACCAACCCCGCCAGACCTTCGGACTGCTTCCGAGGCGTGTTCGGTGCGTGGCAGTCGCGACCTCGAGGTGACGGCATGGGTTTGCTTGCTTCACACCAGCGCGGCCTGCTCCGACTTTTCTCTCTTTGTTTAAGATGTGCCTGGCCATTCCCCATGCCCGGCCTCAGCCCCCTGCAGCCTCTGCATCCGTCCCGGTCCGGGCACGAGCCGAGCTTCCCACCCCGCCTCCGTTCCCACGCCGTCCGGGTGGGCGCCCCGCGACCGGCAGAGGGCGCGCGCTGCCCGCTCCACTCCGGAGCTGAGCGCCGCCGCCGCCGCCGCCGCGGCCACCAGCGCACCTGCGGCTTCCCGCCGGGTCCTGACGCCCGGCCACGCCCCCACGCCCGGCCCCGCCCCTCGCCGGCCCCGCCCCTCGCCGGCCCCGCCTCCGCACGAGGCCCCGCCCCGCACGCAGCGGCGATGGCGGCCGAGTCGCGTGCGCTGTTGGAGGTGCGGCGGCGGCTGCAGAGCGCGCTGCTGGTAGTGGGGTGAGCGCGGGGGAGGGGGGGCGGTGGCGCGGGGACCCCGCGTTTCCCTCGAGTCCCGGAAGCCGCCTCCCGGGCCGGGCAGGGCCCCCCGTGGCGCCCCGCTCTCGTCTGCCGGGAGGAGCGCGGTGAGGCGCGCTGGGAGGACCCCGCCCGGAACCCGCGCCGCCCGGGAGGCCGGGGTCGGGGTCGGGGTCGGGGTCGGGGTCGCAGCCCTGTCTCCCCTGAGCCGCCTAAAGCCACGCCGAGCCGTGGACCCGCGGAGCAGCGCCGGCCCCGAACCCAGCGCGCGGGGACCGCGTCCGGGCGGGGGGCGGCGGGCGGCCCCACCCACGCCGGTGTGTGTGTGTGTGTGTGTGTGGACGGCCCCCAGCACGCCTGTGTGTGTGTGTGGTGTGGACGGCCCCCAGCACGCCTGTGTGTGTGTGTGGTGTGGACAGCCCCCACCCACGCCGGTGTGTGTGTGTGTGTGTGTGTGGACGGCCCCCAGCACGCCTGTGTGTGTGTGAGGGGGTGTGGACGGCCCCCAGCACGCCTGTGTGTGTGTGTGTGAGGGGGTGTGGACGGCCCCCAGCACGCCTGTGTGTGTGTGTGTGTGGATGGCCCCCAGCACGCCTGTGTGTGTGTGTGTGTGGTGTGGACGGTCCCCACCCACGCCGGTGTGTGTGTGGGGGGGGGTGTGGACGGTCCCCACCCACGCCGGTGTGTGTGTGTGAGGGGGTGTGTGGACGGCCCCCAGCACGCCTGTGTGTGTGTGAGGGGGTGTGGACGGCCCCCAGCACGCCTGTGTGTGTGTGTGTGAGGGGGTGTGGACGGCCCCCAGCACGCCTGTGTGTGTGTGTGTGAGGGGGTGTGGACGGCCCCCAGCACGCCTGTGTGTGTGTGTGAGGGTGTGTGGATGGCCCCCAGCACGCCTGTGTGTGTGTGTGTGTGGTGTGGACGGTCCCCACCCACGCCGGTGTGTGTGTGTGGGGGGGTGTGGACGGTCCCCACCCACGCCGGTGTGTGTGTGTGAGGGGGTGTGTGGACGGCCCCCAGCACGCCTGTGTGTGTGTGAGGGGGTGTGGACGGCCCCCAGCACGCCTGTGTGTGTGTGTGTGTGGATGGCCCCCAGCACGCCTGTGTGTGTGTGTGAGGGGGTGTGGACGGCCCCCAGCACGCCTGTGTGTGTGTGTGTGTGGTGTGGACGGCCCCCAGCACGCCTGTGTGTGTGTGTGAGGGGGTGTGGACGGCCCCCAGCTCGCCTGTGTGTGGTGTGGACGGCCCCCAGCTCGCCTGTGTGTGTGTGTGTGTGGTGTGGATGGCCCCCAGCACGCCTGTGTGTGTGTGTGGACAGCCCCCAGCATGCCTGTGTGTGTGTGTGTGTGGTGTGGACAGCCCCCAGCACACCTGTGTGTGTGTGGTGTGGACAGCCCCCAGCACGCCTGTGTGTGTGTGAGGGGGTGTGGACGGCCCCCAGCACGCCTGTGTGTGTGTGTGGACGGCCCCCAGCACGCCTGTGTGTGTGTGAGGGGGTGTGGACGGCCCCCAGCACGCCTGTGTGTGTGTGTGTGTGGATGGCCCCCAGCACGCCTGTGTGTGTGTGTGAGGGGGTGTGGACGGCCCCCAGCACGCCTGTGTGTGTGTGTGTGTGGTGTGGACGGCCCCCAGCACGCCTGTGTGTGTGTGTGAGGGGGTGTGGACGGCCCCCAGCTCGCCTGTGTGTGGTGTGGACGGCCCCCAGCTCGCCTGTGTGTGTGTGTGTGTGGTGTGGATGGCCCCCAGCACGCCTGTGTGTGTGTGTGTGGACGGCCCCCAGCACGCCTGTGTGTGTGTGTGGACGGCCCCCAGCACGCCTGTGTGTGTGTGTGAGGGGGTGTGGACGGCCCCCAGCACGCCTGTGTGTGTGTGTGTGGATGGCCCCCAGCACGCCTGTGTGTGTGTGAGGGGGTGTGGACGGCCCCCAGCACGCCTGTGTGTGTGTGTGGACGGCCCCCAGCACGCCTGTGTGTGTGTGTGAGGGGGTGTGGACGGCCCCCAGCACGCCTGTGTGTGTGGGGGGGTGGACAGCCTCCAGCACGCGTGTGTGTGTGTGTGTGTTGTGGACGGCCCCCAGCACGCCTGTGTGTGTGTGTGGACGGCCCCCAGCTCGCCTGTGTGTGTGTGTGTTGTGGACGGCCCCCAGCATGCCTGTGTGTGTGTGTGAGGGGGTGTGGACGGCCCCCAGCACGCCTGTGTGTGTGTGTGAGGGGGTGTGGACGGCCCCCAGCACGCCTGTGTGTGTGTGTGAGGGGGTGTGGACGGCCCCCAGCACGCCTGTGTGTGTGTGTGAGGGGGTGTGGACGGCCCCCAGCATGCCTGTGTGTGTGTGTGAGGGGGTGTGGACGGCCCCCAGCACGCCTGTGTGTGTGTGTGTGGACGGCCCCCAGCACGCCTGTGTGTGTGGTGTGGACAGCCCCCAGCACGCCTGTGTGTGTGTGTGAGGGGGTGTGGACAGCCCCCAGCACGCCTGTGTGTGTGGGGGGGTGGACAGCCTCCAGCACGCGTGTGTGTGTGTGGTGTGGACGGCCCCCAGCACGCCTGTGTGTGTGTGTGTGTGTGTGTGTGTGTGTGTGTGGACGGCCCCCAGCACTCCTGTGTGTGTGTGTGGTGTGGACGGTCCCCAGCACGCCTGTGTGTGTGAGGGGGTGTGGACAGCCCCCAGCACGCCTGTGTGTGTGGGGGGGTGGACGGTCCCCAGCACGCCGGTGTGTGTGGGGGGGGTGGACAGCCTCCAGCACGCGTGTGTGTGTGTGGTGTGGACGGCCCCCAGCACGCCTGTGTGTGTGTGGACGGCCCCCAGCACGCCGGTGTGTGTGAGGGGGTGTGGACAGCCCCCAGCACGCCTGTGTGTGTGTGTGTGGTGTGGACGGCCCCCAGCACGCCTGTGTGTGTGTGTGGACGGCCCCTAGCACGCCTGTGTGTGTGTCGGGGTGTGGACGGCCCCTAGCACGCCTGTGTGTGTGTGGACGGCCCCCAGCACGCCTGTGTGTGTGTGTCGGGGTGTGGACGGCCCCCAGCACGCCTGTGTGTGTGTGTCGGGGTGTGGATGGCCCCCAGCACGCCTGTGTGTGTGTGTGGACGGCCCCCAGCACGCCTGTGTGTGTGTGTGTGTGGTGTGGACGGCCCCCAGCACGCGTGTGTGTGTGTGTGGACGGCCCCCAGCTCGCCTGTGTGTGTGGTGTGGACGGCCCCCAGCACGCCTGTGTGTGTGTGTGGTGTGGACGGCCCCCAGCACGCCTGTGTGTGTGAGGGGGTGTGGACGGCCCCCAGCACGCCTGTGTGTGTGTGTGTGTGGTGTGGACGGCCCCCAGCACGCCTGTGTGTGTGTGGACGGTCCCCAGCACGCCTGTGTGTGGTGTGGACGGCCCCCAGCACGCCTGTGTGTGTGTGTGTGGACGGCCCCCAGCACGCCTGTGTGTGTGTGTGTGTGTGGTGTGGACGGCCCCCAGCTCGCCTGTGTGTGTGTGGACGGCCCCCAGCACGCCTGTGTGTGGGGTGTGGACGGCCCCCAGCACGCCTGTGTGTGTGTGTGGACGGCCCCCAGCACGCCTGTGTGTGTGTGGACGGTCCCCAGCACGCCTGTGTGTGGTGTGGACGGCCCCCAGCACGCCTGTGTGTGTGTGTGTGTGTGGTGTGGACGGCCCCCAGCTCGCCTGTGTGTGTGTGGACGGCCCCCAGCACGCCTGTGTGTGTGTGTGGACGGCCCCCAGCACGCCTGTGTGTGTGTGGACGGTCCCCAGCACGCCTGTGTGTGGGGTGTGGACGGCCCCCAGCACGCCTGTGTGTGGGGTGTGGACGGCCCCCAGCACGCCTGTGTGCAGATGTGCATGGTCACTTGGTCACTAACACCCCTGTGTGTAAGGAGCACAGGGGAGGCGATAGACTTCTTCGCTGGACCTCATGGCTTCCCTCATTCCCAGGGGAGGTGTGCGCACACTTAGCCTGCTACTGATTACACAAACTCTTCGAGCTCCCCCTCCCCCTTTATTAGCAGCAGTTCCAATGGTTTGTGCACCTATGAGTAGATTTTTGTATAGTTTCCTCGTGACAGCTATTTCTCCTAGAGGAAGTGAGGTCTCACATCTTGAAGCTTCCTGTCTTGTGCCAGTACCAGGGTTTGAACTCAAGACACACGGGCACTGTTCCTGAGCTTTTTCATTCATGGTTGGCTCTCTCCACTTGATTCTCCGCTCCACATCCAGCCTTTTGCGGATGGGTTGGAGATAAGGATCTCATGCTTCCTTGCCTGGGCTGGCTTTGGACTATGATCTCGGAACTCAGGCTCCTGAGTAGCTAGGATTCCAGGTATGAGCCACCTGTGCTCAGCTTATGGTTTTAATGCTGGCTTGAGCAAGGATACGAATCAGGACAGAGGACTTTGATGTAACAATGACAGTGTGCATGGCTCCTTCGAGATCTTTTTGCTGGTGTTTTTCTGGGGGCACTGTTGGGGTAGGGCCTCTGTGGACGAGGCGCTTGGATCCGGGTCAGTGCGTTTCCTTCATCAGAGAGTAGTAACTTACTTCAATTTCATTTTTCCATTCCCAGCGAACCGGAAGGAGGTCTGCCCTTGGAAGTGTCTGTGAGACAGGCCTCCCTGCAGGTGAGAAGCCCCGAGGGCTGCACTGACATCGCGCTTCCAGCAGGGGTCAGGCTGGCCCCTTCCACCTGTGCCGGGCTGCAGTACGTACCTGGAGAAGGACTGCACCTGCGCCTGCAGGTCTGCGCAGAGCCCTGCCCCAGTGAGTAAGCCTGCCCCTCGGCTCGGAGGAGCCCCGGCGGTTTCCCTTCAGGCCCTCCTAGAAGACTGCTCTTGGGTGGTCTGAGAGGGCGGGTCATTGGGGAGGTCCCCGGCCCTGTGATTGGTGTGTGTGGTGGGGGGGGGGGAGGGTTATTATTATTTTTAATAGACCTTAAGTTTTATAATACTTTTAGGTGATAACACTGAGCTGGAGGTACAGAGGTTTTTCCTGTGCCGCGTGACGGTCCTCTCCCTCCCTTCTTTCATTCCTTCATTACCCTTCCTTCTTCCTTCCTTCTTTCTTTCTTTCTTTTTACTTCCATTTTCTCCCTGCTTCTTTCCTTCTTCCTTCCATCCCCTCTGCCTCTTCAGACTGGTGCCTAGGGCTTGAACTCAGGGCCTAAACTCAGGGCCTAAAACTCTCATTTAGCTTTTTCAATCAAGCCTGGCATCCTACCACTTGAGCAACACCTCCACCTCTGGCTTTTTTCCCCTCCCGTGCTTACTTGGAGAACTGCCTCTCAGAGACTTTCCTGCCTGAGCTAGTTTCGAAATGTGGCCCTCAGATTCTCAGCTTCCTGTGTAGCTAGGATTACAGTCGTGAGCCCTCAGCTCCTGGCTTTCTTTATCTCGTTCCTTGAGTGGTAGAGTTTCCTTGCTCAGAGGTGGAGAGTAAATCAGATTGCGGTGGACGAGCCTCTGACTGGTTTTCAGGCATTCCTGGAGACCCACTCGTTCACATACGCTAGCTGGTAGTATGTGCAGCGCACTGATCTTGGTGCCATTGATACAGAAGGAAACACGCTTTCTTGGAGCTCGCCTTCTAAGGGATGGGCCCAGATCACAACTAATGAGCGAAGTGCATGCTTAGGAAAGTACCGAGGTTAAGCAAAGCCAAATGATGGCACAGGCAGCGACTTAGGCTTGCGTGAGGGCCGGGAAGTCAGGAAAGGCCCCTCTGTTGGTGATGTGTGACATCAGGATGCCATGGTGGAAATTACCCCCTGTGGCAGAGACCATTCCGGGTGCAGAGAGCCGTGCAGGAAAGGTCCCGAGTGGCCAGTGGTGTGGAATTTGACTGATTGTCACTAAGACTGTGAGGATGTCAGTATGGGGATTACATACAAGTTCAATGCAGCGGTAGAAGAGCTGCTTCCCGTAAGATCTCGTGGTTATTTATCGAATAGAGTGATTGCTTCCTCCAGGACGCGGTGTGTGAAAGATGGAAGTCATAGCTGTTAGCCAGGGAAACTTGCATCCATTTCACCCCTGCGTGAGTCCCCATTGCCTCTGCCTCTGTCATGAATCTCTCCTTGGAGCTGCTTGGAGCCTGAGGTAGGGGTGAAGGAGTGTCCTGAGGAGCCACCAGATGTGGACCAGTCCCCTGGTGCTCGTGTGTGTGTGTGTGTGTGTTCGTGCACACGCACGCTGATGTGTGTGCACCTGCGCTGGTCCTGGGGCTTGAACTCGGCGCCTCATAATCTCACTTGGCTCGTTCCATTCAAGGCTGGCACTCTACTACTTGAGCCAGAATTCCACTTCCAGCTTTTGGCCGAGTAACTGGAAATCAGAGCCTCATGGATTTGTCTGCCTGGACTGACTTTGAACCTCAGTCCTTAGGTCTCAGCCTCTTGAGTAGAATGGACCACAGCTATGAGCCACTGGTGCCGTGTTTCCTGGCTTGTGAAAGGAAGGAGAAGATGAGTTTCGCTCCTTGTATGTCTGTGAGATTTCTACTCAGTTCCGGGGTTTTGGCTAGGTCGTGTTAGTTGTGCAGGGCTTTTCACAAGGGGTGGGGAGGAGCCTGGGTGTTGAGCGGCACAGGGTAAGTAAGCACCGGGGATGCAGTTGCACTTTGTGGAGAGCAGGATGAGCTCACAGCGGAGCTTGCGTTTGTGTATTGTTTGTTCCGTGGTCTCCTGTTTCTTTATCTCACTAGAATGTACGAAAGGCAGGCGCTCGAAGGCCTGTGCTGTGGTGTGTGACACGGTATGCAAAGTAGCTCCCAGGCACTAAACTGCTTGAGAGCTCTCTGCCTAAGAGGTGGGGAATGAATAGTCACCCTGTGAATACATTACTAGGCAGATGCACGCTGTCCAGCCCGGCCTGAAAATTTTAGCATTGCTGAGATTTGTTGAACTCCTTTGTAGCAAGGGCTTGGCACAGCTGTGATCAACATCACCTGGGTGTGCCGTCTTCGCCCATCAGAGTCACACAGCCAAGAGCGCAGCCCCGCTGCGCTCCCTGTCCTCTACATCAAGCATTCTGGTGTGCACGCCGGCCCAGCGCCCAGCAGAGGGCAGTGTTGCACTGGCGGTTTGTGTACTGGCTCTGGAAAGAAGATTGTGGGTTTCTTAGCTAGGTCATTTTCCTATCTGTCCTCCGTTAAAGCAGAATAGTTTATTTCACCTTAGTGCACCAGGGATTTGTGTGGACCCTGAGAAATTAAACTTGTGGTATTTTTAATTAGTACCCTGGCTTAAACTTTCCACCTGTGTGTGGGGGGGGGCGGAGGGGGGTTGTAATCCTTAAAATTCATACAAATTAACGTGAACTTAATATCGTTTGCTTCTTCTAGTGACTACAGCCCTCATTTCTTCAATTTTTTAAAAAATGGACAAACACTGTAGTGGGTCTTTTTAGAAATGAAAGTTTAAATGAAATAGCAGAAGTGAAGAACACCATGTAGAGAAGAAGGCCATGCTATTTTCCATAACATGGGATACACACAGCTCTGACACGGATACGCTGATGCTGAATTTCATGCTTTAAAGATGGGACCCTGCGATGCGCTGTCCTCTTTTCAGAGAATTTCCCTCCCAGAGACTAGTTACACTCGCCATCCCTTTGGTCTGTACGAACTTCCAATGTACAGGAGTTGACACAGAACTTGAATCAGATTTAACTTGATTTTCAGGAGTCTCTCTTTCATGCTGGTGTTTATGGAAGGAGACAAGCATCGTGCTCAGAAATAGTTGGCAAAATCTGTTGTTTCTGAAAGCTTCCTCATAATATTTGCTTCTGATTGAGTCATCAGGTAGTCCTAATTAAACATGTACTTCTAGGGAGATGGTAACTGGTGTGTATTGATGGTGACTTGTTGGTAAGCTTGTTAAGTATGTTAGTACATTTGTTCCCGTCATCTAAGACTTGCCATTTCATTTATTTCTTTTAGAACTGATTTCAGTATTTAATCAAAGCCCACAAGCCCAGGAACATTACACCTTTTATTGCCAGTCCTGCGGTGATGTCGTCATAAGGGACAGGTAAGGAGTCGGCTTGACTCTGATGGGTTCTGGGCCTTGCAGTGGCCTCCGGTTTCTCTGTTGCGGTTCTTCAGTCATTGCCAGAGTGGCTGGCCTTGCGGTGAGGGCTTAGTGTCGCTTTGAACAGAACCAAACCGTGCCCGGGGGTGTGGGCTCAGCAAGCAGCCAGGCCTGGGTTTGCAGCTGGCGTTCCCTAGCTGCGTGAGCACCCGCAGATTCCTTCCTCCCTCTATTCCTCAGCGTCCTCCCTGAGAAACGGTGGGTAATCGTAACCCTCGCCAGTCAGGCCCCAAGTGGACAGTGCCTCCCCTCCAGCCCCTGGTGTGATCCGAGGACGTGGTTTGCAGCCAGCACCAGCCGGAGCAGGATGCCATTCTTATCTCCAGTTCATCACCAAAACAGCCGAGCGCTAGTCTGGAGAAAAAGAGTCTCGGGGATCCTGCCCAGGCCCTGATTTCAAGCCCCAGGACTAGCACAAATGATAATAACACTAGCCCCTAGCTCACTGGGCTGGGGGGCTGTGGAATGCCCTGGCACGGGGCAGGTCTTCAGCGTGTGCTGGCTCCCGTAACAGTTGTTATTCTGATCACTGTCCCAGTCCCCGGCACAGTGCCTGGCCAGCGGCGTGGGCTGAGTAAACACGGGCATGTTTGTTTTGGCTCGTCCCGCCCCTGCTTCCTGCACTTGGCGCCGTCCCTCGCGGGCGTGGGCCTCCTCCGAGGGCGTCTGCAGCAGGGCCGGAGGTGACCTGAGCCCCACGAGGGAGGCGGCGTGGTGGTGGGTGCCGTGCCGGGTAGCAGGCCCGCGACACCTGGGAGGGCCCAGAGCCTCCGCTTGCCTGCCTTCGCCTACCTCGGGCTGCTTTCATTGTCAGAACTTGCTGGAACATTCCCTCCTTACACAGTACCAGATGTCCTGATTTCCCCAGGGTTTCCTGCTGCTGCCCACAGCGAGGCCGTCTCTATTTGAGTCTCATCAGCAGCGGAGGGGCCTCACCTAACTAGCAAGTAATCTCACTTAGGGTTCCCAGTATTTATGGTTGAGGACTGTGATTCACATAGACGGTTCGTGTCAGGGAAATGAATCCTCTTTCTCTGAGATAAAAAAATAAAAAAGGACATCACTCTTCCGGGAAGCCTTACACGAGAGCCTGCGTGTTCTGCATCTGTGTCCAGCGTGTGTGCCCCCCCAACACATGAGACAATAGGAGCCCGGCCCAGGCCCCTGCAGGGTCCTCTGTGAGAGGCCCTCTCCCTCAGGAGTCCTGCCCCAGCCCTGCTTCAGTTACTGGAGACCTGTGCTGCTTCCAGTTCTGCAGTGACCAGCCCCGGGGTCTTCATACTTACCCTTCCTTTCCTGCTCTGGTGAATGACATGCCCAACTTTGGTGTCCTTCAAATAAAAAGCAAGGCCAAAGAAAAGCTGCGCTTGCCGTCATCAAAATCAACTAGGTGCCGGTACCGGTGGCTTGCGCCTGGACTCCTAGCAACCCGGGAAGCCGAGGTTGGTAGGATGATGGTGCCATGCCGGCCTGGGTAGTGCGTGAGACGCCGTCCTCACGGAAGGGAATCAATCCGCGGTGGCTGGGGCCTGTGAGCCCGTGAATGGCGGAGCTCTGGAGTAGGCGGCAGCCGCTCAGCTGCATGTGCACTAGGGCAGAGCGTGCAGTCCTGTCTTAAAAATAAGTGTTGGAGCACTTGTGCGCCAGTCGTGATGTCTTTTTTTTCCCCTGGTCCTGAGGCTATTGAACTCAGAGCCTGGGCAGTGTCCCTGTGCGCGTGTGCATGCGTGCGTGCTCGCTCTCTCTCTCTCTCTCTCTCTCTCTCTTTTGCTCAAGGCTAGTGCTCTACCACTTGAGCCGCAGCACGACTGCTAGCTTTTTGATCATTTATTGGGATAAGTGTCTCACAGACTTTCCTTCCCAGGCTGGTTTTGAACCGAGACCTTCAGATCTCAGCCTCTGAGTAGCAAGGATTACAGGCATGAGCCCCCAGCACCTAGTAATTATGAGGTTTTATGCTCAGATACCAATACTTAGTCTGTCTCGTGCTCCACCACTGGTTATCCCGTCTTTTCTAGAAAGGTACTTAGGACTCTTGATGGGAGATTCCATAGTAGTGGTATACATCTATTTACTTGCTGTTCTTTCTCTTGGAATAGCTTACTTTAATTTTGAATTTGATAAAAAAAACTATTAGCATGAAATGGCTCTGATCAGCGAACTCCTGAAGTTGTACTTTGGAATTCTGTGATTCATGGTGGGTTTTTGTTGTTGTTGTTGTTGTTTTGTTTTGTTTGTTTTTTGGTTAGTCCAAAGCGAAAAGCTTCTTTTGTTTTTGTTTTCTTTATTTTTATAACCATAGGATTAATGTATAGAGGACAGATTTATCCCATAGGCCTCATCGACTGCTTCTAATACTTATTAGCATCAGAGCACATAGAATCTGCCAGACACAGCAGCCCTTTGTTTATTTTTGACTGTCCTAAATTGTTTATTAGGTAAGACTTGTACAAACATTACTTTTATTAGTAGCGGTAACAGAAAAGTAGGGAAGGCTTCACGAATTTGCGTGTCATCCTTGTGCAGGGGCCGTGCTAACCTTCTCTGTATCGTTCCAGTTTTAGTCTCTGTGCTGCCGTGCTGCCGGAGCCCAGCCCTTTATTTTTTTTTTTTTGTTTGTTTGTTTTTGCCAGTCCTGGGCCTTGGACTCAGGGCCTGAGCACTGTCCCTGGCTTCTTCCCGCTCAAGGCTAGCACTCTGCCACTTGAGCCACAGCGCCGTTTCTGGCCGTTTTCTGTATATATGGTGCTGGGGAATCGAACCTAGGGCCTCGTGTATCCGAGGCAGGCACTCTTGCCGCTAGGCTATATCCCCAGCCCCCCAGCCCTTTATTTTTAATAAGGAAGTCAAGGAACATTTTTTTATGCGTATGTTTTAAGCATCACATAAAACAGTCTCGCATTTTTAAGGTTCTGTATTTTAAGTTCTTATTTTGACTCTTATTGAGTCTTAGGGTACATTAGAAGAATCATTATCAACATTTAGTTTATTATGAACTTGTGCTGTTTATGATAGAATCTTAGGTTGAGAGAAAAATTCAGTAATCATTCTGTTCCCTCTGAGCTCTTAACAGGTTTTTTATCTAAGCTACCTTGAAAAAGAAATGGCATCCATTTTATTTTGCAAGTTCCCGTGAGAAGCTGATTGTATCAGAGACCATTTTTCAGGTGTTAGGTAGATACACTTTCAGCGTGCCGTGATTAAAGCATATCTTTCGTTCTGAAAGGTTTTGTGTGTGTTTTCCAAACATTAGAAAACTTTCTTTCTGTGGTAAAACTCCCTTTATCTCCGTGGTGCTCTCGGAATGAGGCGCTTTCCGGCTCCTGATGCCCTCCATGGCTGGTTAGGGATGTATTATGGCTTCCCTTCCCTGTACCGTGGGTCAAGTCAAGTTGGAAATGCCGTATTTCGTGTTACTGTGCCTTGGGTCCCCCAGGTCTGTGGGAAAGCACTTCCTTCTCTTGGATCGCATATGGGGTTTCAGCATCGCTGTCTTCTGCACTCTGTTGAAGATCTGTTCACTTGTTCTCCGTGCGAAATGCCAGAGGGGACAGAATCTTAATAGTGGGGAAGATCCGGGAGCCCGTTTAGGCCCAACTCTTACTCTCAAGTTGCCTTCTCCTGTTGGTAACCACTGAAGTCGGACCTGCCACTGCTCTAGTGCTTTCTCCCGGCCAGGAGCCCCACGCCCGGCCCCTGGCGGGTACTGGACCCCTGCGCCCACCGCTGACTGCCCCACGCCTCCCCTGCCGCTCCGGCCCTGCCCAGGGAGGACTTAGTCTTGGAGCAGGGATGCCCGGAAGCTGGCAGCGGTCACCTTCGATTCTGTGCCCTGTGCTCACGGGCTGGCACTGCTGAGCCGGATGCTCATTCTTTTTATTTTTTAAATTTTTATTGTCAAGGTGATGTACAGAGGGGTTATGGTTTCATACGGAAGGCAGTGAGTACATTTCTTGTCAAACTTGTTATCTCCTCCCTCATTTTTCTTCCACCTTCCCTCCTCCCCAACACCCCCCCAGTTGTACAGTTGGTTTACCACATATTGTCTTGTAAGTATTGCGTGTTGCTGTTGCATTAATTCACCTTTTACCTGTTGTCTCACCATTTTGATGTTCCCCTTCTCTTCCTGGATTCAGACAAACATATATACAATACCAAGGGTCCCAAATTAAGTTACAGTAACAACAGGGGCTAAACCATAGAGAGCATAACCAAGAGAAAAAAGAAATAATTTCACATAGTACATTTAAAAATAACAACAATAATGATAACTGTTTCCATAACCTGGAGTTCATTTTGCTTAGCTTTACTTTCACAAAGTTGTGAGCATTAAATTTACTAAGGGGTGTGTGTGTGTGTGTGTGTGTGTGTGTGTGTGTGTGTGTGTGTGTATTGGGCATTGTGCACCAGAGAAGTTCTTTTGTTTTTGTTTTTCTCTTGTGCTATTTCCCAGGCTTGAACTCAGGGCATAGGTGAGGTCCATGAGCTTTTTTGCTCCAGGCTAGTGCTCTACTACTTAAGCCACATCTCCTCTATTGGCTTTTTGCTGATTAATTGGAGATAAGAGTCTCATGGACTTTCCTACCTGGGCTGGCTTTGAGCTCTGACCCTCAGATCTTGCCTCCGGAGTTGCTGGGATTCCCAGCGGGAGGCACTGGTGCTCGTGTAGCGCGTAAGTCCATCGGTGCGTGCACACTCTCAGGGACACCACAGGCCTCCCTCTTGCATGGCATTCCTAACGCCTCTTGTGGGCGCTCTGCGAAGTTCGTGCCTGCGGCAGCTCACGCACTGGCCTGTGGACTCATGGTTGTCCATGGAAAGCAGTTCTAGGTGTGAACACAAGACGCCCAGAGGCTGCCAAAGAAGCCTTACCTGGTCTCCGCACTGTCTTTCCTAATGATTCTTTGGCGGCGTTTCTAGGGTTCCTCCACAAAGACTCCATTGAGAGAAGCTTAAAGCCCGTCTTCCTCCAAAGATGTTTATAGCTCGTTCATGGTTCTTTCCAATCCACATGCCATTTGCCAATCAGGGATCATTTTTTACTGTAAGCCATGTTGCCTAGCAATATCTTCAATCCATGATCCTACCTGGTTTCCAGGGTAACAGAGCTAGGCAGCGAAAGCAAAGGTCAGATGCTCAAGCAGCACAGGGAAAGGTGGTTAACCCTTCATCCCGCTAGGGAGAGGCCTCACGCACTGTGGTCATCATTACAGTGTGCTAGTTGCTAGTTCATTTCTTCAACACATATCTAAGGAGCCCTGTAACTAAGTACTGAGTGGAAAGGTAGATAAAGGCAGTGGCTGTCTCCATATTTTTTCTTCCAAGATGCCCTGAAATATTTCTGTTGCTTAGGGAATTCCCTTTTTTTTCTTCAGAATTAAGCACAGATGTTTTCTCTGAAGTTCATATACAACCTCACGCCCTCATGCTCGTGGGTATGACCTTGCACAAAATTGAGAGAAGTAGGTTCTGTAAGAGTTTCACATATCCCAAGTCCCTGAAAATAAAATGCAGGTCTTGTATTGCATGGAGGGTGTTGGAGGAAAGGGATTCATGCTCTTATGCATATTTAACCCCTGTACCTAGTGAGTTTAGAATCTCACTTCTGCTATGGGCATTGTGTGTGTGTGTGTGTGTTGAACTCAAGGCCTTACACTCTTGATGTACTCTGCTCCAGGCTAACACTCTACCACTTGAACCACACCTCCACTTCCGGCATTTCATTGATGGTAAGTTGGAGATCAGAGTCTTTTGGCCTTGGCTGTCTGAACTAAGATCCTCAGATCTCAGCCTCCTGATTGTCTGGGATGTAGACATGAGCCACTAGCACCAGCTTTACTATGAGCATTTTCTTACATGTGTTCTTGTTGTTTGCTTAGAGGTCTATATTCCCTACTAAAATCAGCATCTTAAGGGAATGTAAGTTCATATCTTAGGCCATCATAATGCCTGGTTCCCAGCAGACATGAGGAAATATAGGAAAGAAGCCACTGTTGGTGTGTTGTGTGCCAAGCCACTTGAGAGATACAGTGGGCGGTTTTTCCTGATTCATATAGTGCCCTAGATTCAGCTTTTCTTGTTCTTCACTGTGCCGTCTGGAATTATAAATTATGTTGGTTCTCTCTACTTGGTGGGACCTTTTGTGATAGTTACTGTCAGTGAACCAAAGGAGAAATGATTAACATGGAGGAATTGTTAAAAAGAGAGAAGATCACATTTACTTTGAAGCGATACAATCACATTTTAAACGGAGACTTCTAATGTACCTTGTTTACTAGTGTTTTGATAGTAGGAGAAGCATAGGCATCCCTGGTGGGGTCAAGACCCCTGTCCCCAGTAGTGATTCATGTGGAGACAGGGGACCCCAGATTTCTGCCCAAGGCCCCAGGGTAGAATCAAGATCCTCTCAGACAATCTCAGAATGAAAGGGATTGAATAGAATCCCTGACCATGCTCTCCAAGTAGCTCAATGTCTGGAACAATACAGACAGGGAGAGTGTGATATGTAGTGACGGAACAATGTGTCCTCATGGAATGGCTACCAAACTGAGGAATAGAACTTTTTTTGGTGGAGGAAAAAGACTGGGAAAGTCTATCAAGTCTGTAGACCTGACAAATCCACCATGATTATGTAAGATACTGACGTTAGAGAAAGCTGGGTGAGACATGGGGAGGAAACATCCAAACGGAACTGCTAACTTTGTCTAAACCTAAAGTTATCCTAAAGAGAAAAGCTCATTAAATAGACACACACACACGCACACACACACACACACTTACACTTACAGAAGAAAGTGTTAGGCAATCTATAGTTTGAAACCCCAGAACTAGCCAAGCATTGGTGGCTCATGCTTATAATTTTTAGCTACTCAGAAAGTTGAGATCCATAGGATCACAATTTGAGGCTATCCCAGACAGAAAACTTCCCAAAATTTGATCTCCAAAATAATAAGGAAAAAAAAACTGGGTTGGAGGCATGGTTCAAATGATAGAACACCAGCTGTGAGTGAGCAAGTCAGGCTGTCCCTACAGCCCTGGGTATAAAACCTGGTACTTCCCCCTCAAACAGACACCTAAATCAAATTAGAAAACAGTAGCACTGAAAAGTACCACAAAGGATAGTGGGATGGATCACTTAATATAGCATATACTTTTACAGATTAATAAGACCGTATTAATACCTCATTGGAAGCTAGCCATTAGTCACAATTCACAGAAAAATCAGTGGTCAATAAATACACTAACCAGTTCACTTTCACTAGTAATTTAAGAGTGGATAACTGAGAATACTTTAATGCATTACTTGTGTGTAGATGGAAAGATGATAGAATTTAATTAAGAAGGAGATAAGTGGAAGAATTACAGGTGGTGCAGTGTTTCTTCAAAGAAGTCTACTAGGTGGGTGTTGGGCTTAAAAGCATCATTTGTGCTTAGAATTTCACACAAGATTATTTTTCCCAAGCAATAATCAGATGTGTACAAACTTTGAATTTTCACTTTCGATTCCTCACAGGGTTGTTGATAATAAAGGACTCCACCTGTAACTATCTGACAGTGAGGGAATGATCTAGAAAGGTATGAAGTAGACATTGTAGTCATTAATAGAATATTGGCAGTCATGGTGTAACTGGGTAGACATAATCAGGATGCAGTCCGCATGTTCCTCTGACCTTAGACTTCCTGTGCACACGTGCATACATGTTCCTCTTGAAAGAAGGATAAGAAACGTACGTGGCAAAATGACTTACCTTTGTTTTGGGTGGTGAGAAAAGGGGGATTCTGCCTGCACTGCGCCTCTTGGCGTCTTTGAACTCACACGTGAGCTGGCATCGCTTTCATTCTTGGGGGAGTTAACCCTGCAGGTGTGGTAGAGCGCCTTGCATCTTGCACATGTGGAAACCCCCTCTCCCCTCTCCCCGCGCAGACGGCTGCTCAGGGTGCTCCCGCTGCCCAGCGCCAACTGGGCGGCCCTGGTGGAGGAGTGGTGCTGCCACCCGGACCCGTTCGCACAGAAGTCTCTTCACCCCGGACACGGAGACTGCTTCCTCGGTGACGTCTTCTGTCTGGTGAACTTAAGAAGCCATTCCTCCCAGGTAAGGCCGGGGGCCCTGGCAGGCACGTGGCTTCCTCTTTTTTCTGGAGTGATTTGAATATTGATGTGTACTTCCCCATAGATGCATACTACCCGCTTCCCAGAGGAGAGGTGGGAGGAGAGGGGCAAGGGAGGGGGACGGGGAGCTCTCTGGGTAAGAGAGCAAGAAGTGGGTCCCTGACGTTAGTAGCTGGGTTCACGGGTCCTTTGGGCTCCTTGGCAGTTGTGGTATCTTGGTGGAGCCACCACCTGCCTCATCGGAAGGGGGGAAGGGCATCTGTCACCCGTGAGGCTCTGCTCTGGGTGTTTATTGACATCCCCAGAGGAGGGGTGGCACCTGCTCCAGTGGCCTTCCCTCCCTATACTGCCCACACTGTTCTAAATCTCCCTCAACACCGTGTGCATGCCAGCCTCAAAACTCTGTGTCAAAGCAAACATGTTCTTCTCCTCAGCATGCTCGCCTTACAGCGAGGGCCGGGTGTTCTGTGCCTGCCTCTAGTCTGGAGTTCACTGCTCTGAGATGGGATAAAGGGTGATCAGATACAACCGTGGTACTCGTTAGACACCATGTGGAAAGTGAATTGTCTATCTTGTGTGTGGGGAAGGGAGGGAAAAACTGGGAGAGAACAAGGGAAGGGATGACATGTGGTTCAAAAAGAACTGTACTCTTTACCTAGCTAGCTCATGTACCTGTAATCCCTCTGTATATTTACAGTAACAATAAAATATAAAGTAAAATAAAGGCAGATGCTGCCAGGCACCAATAGCTTGGTCCTATAATCCTAGCTTCTCAGGAGGCTGAGATCTGAGGATCACAGTTCAAAGCCATCCTAGGCAGGAAAGTTCATGAGACTCCTCTCCAGTGAACCACCAAAAAAAACCCAACCAAAGAGCCAGAAGTGGAGCTGTGGCTCCAGTGGTAGAGCACTAGCCTTGAGCATAAAAGCTCAGGGACAGCGCCTAGGTCCTGAGTTCAAGCCCCGGGACTGGCACACACACGCATGAGTGCACACATACACATACAGGCAGATACCATGAGGGGAACAGAGAAAGGGGGGTAGATGGCGTCGAGCTGCAGGGATACCACATGAGGCACTCCTCTGCTTCGGGCTTTTTGCTGATTAATCGGAGATAAGAGTCTCTTGAACTTTTCCACCTGGGCTGACTTCAAACCACAGTCCTCAGATCTCAGCCTCCCGAGTAGCTAGGATTAAAGGTGTGAGCCATTTAAAAGCACATTCTGATGGTGTAATGGAGAAAGATTGAATAAGGGAAGCTGTGCCTCCCTATTTAGACATATCTTCTTCCCACCAAAGGCTTTATCCATTATGTATTGCCATTCTTAAGAACTCTCCCCTGTAAGCAGCAATCTTTTATTTCATATTCAAAAGGAAGGCCTTTCCTACTTCGACACTGTCGTCTTGCCTATCAAGGAGACTGGGAAATGGCTGTCGGGAGAGGTGGTGTTGACAGGATTGTTTTCACGTTGGTCTAGCTGGAAGTTGTGCTTTAATTGCATATTGTAGCAGTTGAAAGAGTCTGCCTGAGACCAAAATAGCTACAGAAATTCAAAGAGACAGCCTAACCACTGCTCTGCTGGCTCCAGAGGCCCCTCTGCTGTTCTGTGCGATTGAAAACCAATTTCTCCTATGGCCCAGTCTAGCCATCTAGCAGGAGTCTGAAATGTCACACGGTGACCCTGCTTCCTAATGGTATCTCTTGGGAAATGTGTGTGTGTGTGTGTGTGTGTGTGTGTGTGTGTGTGTGTGTGTGTGACATCAGAGGTCCTAGGAAATTGAAACAACACAAAGGAAAATTTTTTTAAAAGGACAGAAGATGAAACCTCTCTAAGGAGCACTGGAAGGTCCCAGATATATTGATTTAATTAGTTCTCAACAATGTCTGTCTTTGAGGTCTGCTCCTAGAGTTCCCACACTGGTAGGGGGCTTCATTATGCAACCTGCTTTTATTACTTCCTTCCAGCTCTGGTCAAGAAAAATGCATCACAAAGCAGAGCTGCTCTGTAAGCAAAATTAACATGCTAAAGTATGTTAATTAAAAAGATCTGACTTTAAAAGCAGCACCGAGAGAATCTGGCCTGTCTCATTCCTTCTCATTCCTCTTAGAATTTGGAGTGTTTTATTTGTGCCTCCTTCAGGGTGGTAGTTTGTATTTTCTGTTCTCAAAAGATGTCTGCTGAAGAGTTTTCTAGTTTGGTGACTCATTCGCTATCTCTTGTATGATTTTTTTTTTGTGCCTACCAAAAAGTATGCAGGTTATAATAGGATGGTAAAGATGGCCCCTCATCCTTTTATAATATTCATAATGCTATTTAATTCTTAGAAACTGTGACCAAAGTGGAATCTCAATGTTGTTTCAATTTGCATTTCCTTTATGGCCAGAGATGATGAGCATTTCTTCATGTGTCTATTGGTAATTTCTATGACTACTTCTGAGAACTTTCTCTTTAAGTCAGCCCATTTATTAATTGGGCTGTTTCTTTGAAGGTTCAGTTTTTGAGGACTTAATTTTTGAGCTCCTAAATATATTCTGGATATTAGATCCTTGTCTGTTCCACCTCTCCCCAGTTAGAATGGCAACTATCAAAGATGCTCATGAGGATGCAATCAGAAGGGAACTCTAATACAAGTGGTGGGAATGTAAGCCTGTTCAACCACTCTGGAAATCAGTATGGAGGTTCCTGAAAAAAATTACACATAGAACTACCCTATGACCCAGAAATCCCACTCCTAGGCATTTATCTAAAAGATTATAAACCAGGATGCAGTAAAGCCACCAGCACAACCTTGTTCATTGAATACTAATCACTGTAGCCAAGGTATAGAATTAGCACAGATGACTCTCAGTGGACTAATGGATCAGGAAAATGTGGTGTCTATTCACAGTGGAATTTTACTCATGTATTAGGAAGACTATTACTGTATCATTTATAAGGAAATGGAAAGACTTGGGGAAAAAAATTACACTAAGTGAAGTAAGCCAGACACAGAGAAACAAAGGTTGCCTTGTTTCCTTCCTTTGTGGTAGCTAGAATGTGCCTATATAGGTAATCACGTTGGGCCGTATGCAAGTGTTTACAAATGAACTCTACGGAGAGCTCCAACAGTATAATCTTTTAGAGACGAGGTCAGAGTCCCAACAGAATCGGCATCAAGAAATGGGAACATGCAAGGGGTGGGAGGCAGGGGAGAGGGGCAGAGGGAGGAAGGTGTGTGTGGGGGGATGCAGTCAAGGATTTCTTGTATATACCACAAAATTAAAAGGGAAAGGGTGGATTGAAGGGGGGTGAGGATGTTGAAGAGAGTGACACTGATCAAGAGGCACTGTATTCATAAACTGCTTTATTGTACACCACCTCCTTTGTACAACCACTTAAAAGATAACAAAACAATTTTAGTAAAAGTAAGTGTGAGCAAGGCATGATGGCTTGTGGTCTGCACGGGAGAGGCGGAAATCGAGGGCTTGCTTGAGTCCTAGGGGGCAGAGGTCAAGCTCAGGGTCAGCCCGGGCTACCTCAGGAGACCCCCAGGCTTGCTGCCTGGCGAGGGGGCGTGTGCTGGGTACAAGAGTATCTGTGATGGGCAAGAGACAGGTGTGAGCAGACCTGGCACTGGAAAGCTGATAGAAATCCCGCAGCTGACCAGGGAACAGCGGGGTAAGATTTTTACCTGGCTGGCGGTTTCTTCCCAAGACCGCATGTGAGAAAGAGCCATCGGAGCGCTCTTCTGCATTTTCACTGATTGTACGAGTTTGCGGCTGGATGAAGGAGTGAGTGTTCAATGCACGGGAACAGCTCCGTGGGACCCTCCCCTTTTTTGTTCAGGGAATACAGAATAGTAAAAATGGGGGTGGAGGAGGGACAGAAGACCCCAGCCCAAGGTGTGGAGTTGCTTCTCAGTGTATGATCTTCAGCAAACGTGGAATTTTTACACTGAGATCTGACCATGCACACATAGACAAATACCACCCGAATAAGAGCTTCTTGAGCTGCCCGGGCCTTGCTGGGGAGCCGCCCACTGTGCCCGCCCGGCCCCCTCCCCCTTCCCCCTTCCCCCCCCCCACTCCCTCCCTCCCAAGCTGGGAAGCAGCTGCCTCTTCCCAAAAAGTTATGAAGTCTTAAGAATGAGGAATTGGTTCCCAACGCCACCCAGCTTTTCATTTCCAGCGCATATCTTAGACGGGGAAACATAGGTTCGCATGAATTACGATTGGCTGTGAGCTGTAGGTTACTTTTACTTAAGTAACGGCGGACGGGGACTCAGAATAATCTGAGCTCTGGCTCTTCCTCCTAGTCTCCAGTCCGTAGTCTCACCTGCTCTGTGCGTACAAGCAGGGGCAGTTCCAAATCACAAGGAAAGTACTTCTAGCAATGCAGCCTGCTTCTTTTTCAAGTTATTTGGAAACATTTGGATTATCAAGAAGTGGCTAGATTTGGAACAGCAAATCTGTGCATTACTCTCCTCTAACGAGGCGGGGGGGGGGGCGCCAAAGATCTCTGTGCATGTGAATTATGTATGCAAAACGAAATGCATTCCCGGTATTTAGTACAGGGCAGAATGAAATGTAAAGTTCAATGTATACTCTGGGGACTATGGTAAAATTATATATTCCTTTTAAGAAAAGCTGAATGACATTTAAATGACATTTTTTTTTCTGTTCTACAGGACCTAAAAGCAAATACCAAAGTAATTTGTAAGCGTTGCAAGGTAACACTGGGAGAGACTATATCACCAGGTGAGAACAATTTTATAACAAGAAGCCAAAAAAATTTCCCTTCCAATTCTAAAGCCAGAATGAGGTTTTAGGAGTATAGGAAAGGTGTAATATTAATATATTTCATAGAATCAATGCTTTTTAAAATAGAAATCTATTAGCATTTCATACGGTATGTAAAGTAGTTAGTGTATTTTGATCTTTTTAAATGAAGTGTACCGAGCATTTTTTTTTTCTCCTGTTGTGGTGCTTGAACTCAAGACCTGGGCTTTTTCTGCTCAAGGCTAGCTGCCTACCACCTCGAGCCACAGCTCCACTTCCAGTTATTAAGCAGCTAACTGGACATGAGAATCTCATGGAATTTCCTTCCCAGGCTGGCTTCAGAACTGAGATCCTCAGATCTCAGCCTCTTGAGCAGCTAGGATTTCAGCTGTGAGCCACTGGCATCTGGCTCAGAGGAGGGAGTTTTAAGCAGTGAGAAGTCAGGTCATTTCCAGTGTTTTATATTCTCTTTCTAGTAAAAAGCAAGAACACAAAATTTATACTTGAGTCCATCTTAAAGAAACTCTTGGAGCTTTTCCCTGAATACAACACTTCAGTCAGACGAATTGGTACCCAGAGATAGAACAACTGCTTCTCATGGCTGTCTTTCGCCTCTGAGCTGGATTTTAGGAGAGGATGTGTTGAAATGGAAAAAACCACATTCTGAGTTTTGCACTTTGTTCCTTTTCGTTTTCCTTAAGGGTGTTGATCATATTTTCTGTAAAGTGTATGTCATACTGCTTTAAAATACAATGCTAAAAATCCTAATAATTAAAATGCTGTTTAAAGATACGGTTTCCAATGTCTAGAGTGCTACAACCTGCTGTGTTAGCTAAGTAGGTGATGAGTCATTGTTTTTAAGATAATTAATTAAAGAGAGTTTAAGTGAAGCTCTGCACTTAAGGCAGTGGTTGTTTTCTTCATTTTGTGTTGTTGTTTTGTTTTTAAATCATCAGAATGACAAGTTGCATGCGCTGAGTGAGTTGTGAATCATGGCTTTCTCAGTGTTATTTTTAAGATATTATTATGTACTTGCAACGAGGTTACAATTCTATATGTCAGGCTATGAGTACAGTGTCATTTTTGAGACTGAAAAGAAGCCTCCTAGAGTCCGCTGCTGGTGGCTCAAACCTGTAATCATAGCTACTCAAGGAGGCTGGGATCTGAGGACTGCATTTCAAAGCCAGCCTGGGAGGACAAATAAGACTATAATTTCCAATTAACTGGAAAATTCTGGAAGTGGAGGGGTGGCTCAAGTGGTAGAATACCAGCCTTGAGCGATAAAGCCAGGTGAGAGGATGAGGAAAGGTTTAACTACTGCCAGTGCCCTTGAGGTAAATCATCTCCCAAATCTCGGGATACGAAAGAGAGAGAGAGCGAGAGAGAAAGAGACAAAAGTAAGGTCACTTCACTAAAGAGCCATTGCTAACCTAGTGCATTAGCGGTATTGCCAGTCCTCTCATACTGCTTAACGTTTAATAATGCCAGACTCCTGCCCTAGTGCCCAAGGAGAGATGAGTCCTTTTCCTCTGAATGGGGGACATGGTGTCACCCCCAAAGGCCTACTACCCACTTCTTCAGTCAGGTGTCGTTTCCTAGTGTGTCTGGAATCCCCTGAAATAATCAGCTAGGGGCCACGTCTTCTGTAAGGAGCCTGGGAGGGACACTGCCCATTCAGACCCTAAAAACACATTGTTCACCAGAGCTAACAGAAGGCAGGCAGTGCAAACACAATCGTCATGCATAAATGGTGAAACAACTGGCTCAGTATATTTAGCGGTGTGTAAGCCAGATCTGAAGATGACTGAACAAAAAAGAAAACTATAATGGTATATTTGAAAAAGAGCCGCAAAAGAATTTCTGAAAGACTCCCTTATTATAATTGGAATAAAGAAAACATCCAGAGAGTGGTTGGTAACTGATTAGATACAGTCTGAAAGAATTAACTAACAGCAATTGAGAAACTTTTAGTGCAGCCCAGAGACAAGAAGGTAAGGAATACAGATAAAGTGAAAGGCATGGAACGTAGAAGGAAACCACCTGACATAAATGTAGTCAGACTTCCAAAAAGAAAACAGGAAAAAAGAATGGGCCATGGAATATGTACACAAGAACTTGCTGAGTTATAAACGTAATGTAGAATGACAACATACATACAGATTCAAGAGGCACAATGGATTCCAATTCATTGAGCCCAAGGAAGAAAAATGGAAAGAAAGCCGACTTAGACAAAGTAGAACTGCAGAATGGAAAGCAAAGAGAAAGGCTTAATAGCATTCCAGAAAAACAGTGACAAAACAAACCAACCCATGATCCCCTTCAAAGGAGCAGTGGCCATGGCAGCGTGAAGACGGGAGTGGTAGTGCACTTCATCCTCACTGGAAACACCCTCCACAGGGAAGCAGAGAGAAATACAGTTTCTAACGAATAGCTGGAATCCTTCACTCCGAGTGCCTTCTTTTTTTTTTTTTTTTTTAAAGAAAGGTATTTTATTTAATAGATTTGTTTTTTTATTTTTATTTTTATTTTTTTGCCAGTCCTGAGCCTTGGACTCAGGGCCTGAGCACTGTCCCTGGCTTCTTTTTGCTCAAGGCTGGCACTCTGCCACTTGAGCCACAGCGCCACTTCTGGCCATTTTCTGTATATGTGGTGCTGGGGAATTGAACCCAGGTCTTCATGTATAGGAGGCAAGCACTCTTGCCACTAGGCCATACATATTCCCAGCCCCGGAGTGCCTTCTTGTTAAGTGACATTCTACTTGTACTCAAGTAGAGGAGAACAACCCCAGAAAGTTCAAGAAAGGTGAAAGATTAATAACGTAGCACAATGTGGATGATTTCAAGTAAATGTTAATTGTATAAAAGCCACAATAGTTCAGATAGGATGACATTATAGAATTAAATTATAGATTAACAATATTTAATATCAGAAGGACACTTTGTAATGTTAACAGGTTCAATTTTACATCTACTGATACCACTTCAAAATAGCAAAAGTTGACAGAACTTAAAGGATGGGTAAGTACATTTCTACATATCTATTCAGGAAACAGATCTGAGGACACCACTTCGGAGCCAGCCCAGGCAGAAAGGCTGTGAGATGCTTTATTTCCAACAAACTATTCTGAAAAAGCTGAAAGTAGAGTTGTGCTTCAAGTGGTAGGGCCCTAAGCTCAGGGACAGAGTCCAGGCCCTTTAAAGCATACACACCATGAAGTTGATGCTAACAAATACAGCATTTTGGTTTGTATTTCCTTTTTTAATGAAATTCAGTATTTAAAATGAAGTTTTAAACAACATAGCTTGTTTACATCAATGTCTTTTAACTAGCCTATTGTATTAAGTTTTTGTGTGAACTCAGAAAACCAGATTTGGTGAGCACTGTACAGTCAGTGATACCACAAGTCCGTCACTGGGTCAGGGTCACAGGCTGGGGAAGCCTTTTTGTAGGGATGTAGTGAGAGAACCTTACTCAGCGTCTCCCGGGTTGTGGCTGGTCTGTAGGAATGAGGAGGCCCACTGCCTAATCTCTGTGGAAGCGGGCAGAGACTGGGAGGCGAGTCGTTTTTAGAGCCTTGCACACGTGAGCAGTGTCTCACTCTAGATACACATGCTTTTCTAAACAGATAGCCTGCTGTTGAAAGCCTTGGAACTAACTTCTACTAGTTAGGTTTATTTCTTTGAAACTAAATCATTTGGGGGAAATGTTTACTGAATGCTAATTTGACCAGTATATTGAGTTTTTGCTCTTCTAAAGTAGTTTGGTATGTCATAATCGAGGCCAACATTCACATAATAAAAATATTGGTGTATTGGGAACGTTTCTAATTTCTTCTGTTTTGCTTCTAGAAACCACCAAGTTTTATATGACAGAGATAATTATTCAGCCATCTGAGAGAAGTTTTCCCGTCATTCCAAGGTACAAATAGCAAACTTCAGTGGGGGGAAAGGATGAGAGGCGTGACGTCGATCAAGATGTATTTCTTACAACTGGTTTGTTGGATGGCGATTCCTTTGCACAATTTAACTTCGAATGTGGGGAAATATAGCTACAACTATGTACTCAGAGAGATGGGGGGAAAAAAGCCTTTGAGAAGATTACCACATATATTCACAACATAGGATTTCTTTCTTTTATACAATGCCATAGACAGTTGTATTCATAGAAGTCTAATGCTTTTAAGTACCGGATATTGTTGCCTACCTCTCAATAAGTTTTTGAAAAATTATGTCTGGTTTTAATGTGACATGTTTAAAAATTTTAACACAGATGTCAGTTCCAAATGACTCCTATGTTTTTAATAAAGTGATACTTAACCTTTTTATACTAGAATTCCTCTTAATCATTTTTATTTGCAAATGGAAGTTTACTATAATAAGTATTTTTTTTTTTTTTTTGGCCAGTCCTGGGGCTTGGACTCAGGGCCTGAGCACTGTCCCTGGCTTCTTTTTGCTCAAGGCTAGCACTCTGCCACTTGAGCCACAGCTCCACTTCTGGCCATTTTCTGTATATGTGGTGCTGGGGAATCGAACCCAGGGCCTCATGTATATGAGGGAGGCACTCTTGCCACTAGGCCATATCCGCAGCCCTACTATAATAAGTGTTTATTGAAAAAAATAGTGTAGGTGAACCTGTTATATTTGGGAAGAAATTTCTTACCTTCTTCAGTGACTCAGCTATTCACGTTGAGTGTGCTACAGCACACATGAAATATTGATGTACCCAGTGTGGCCGTTTTTAGATTCAGTAGGAGGAATTGTTGGCTTTGGGGTAGGAGCAACATTGCTACCCGCAGAGCAGGTTTTAAGACATCCTAGAATCCACCTTAGGGAAGGTTGTCGGGACTGGTTAGCGGACAGAAACGTGTGGCGTGTGGTGGGCGGGCACCCGTGCCCCCGGGGGCTATATGTTGCTTCTCTTGTGAGTTAAGGTTACTGTGAGGGGCACCGGGTGAAAATGGCTTTCTCTCCCAACAGGTCCCGGTTTGTCCAGAGTGTTGTAGCCCAGTGTCTGGGGGAGCTGGCCTCTGCCCGGAGCACTTTCAGGTTCACGATTCAAGGTCAGGATGGCAAAGTGTACATCCTGGTAAGGAACTACTCCATTTATGTCTTTCTTTTCTTTTGCCTAGGATCTCAGAAGCTCTTAGTTTCTATCTAATTGTTTTCTTCCTGAGCACCAATTATGTCAATCCATGAAACAAACCCCCTCGGGGCCTACTGGGGAGGGTTAGGAGGTAGAGGCAAGCGTTCACGGCCAGCCTAGACTGCATAGTGAGGCCCTGTCTCGCCAAAACAAGAAAATAATCAAAGAGCAAAAACATACCCCGGGAATAAGATTTTTCATGCTCCGTTTTTAATGGCTTGTTCAGTCTGACAGCACCTCACCTCACTCCCCTCTCCCCTGCTTGATATGCCTAATTTTAAGTTTTTATTGCTTCTGTTGTTTCTGATTGCCTTGGACGCCTTGATGTCTGAGACAGACCTCGAGACCCTGCGGGAACGGCGCTATGGCAGGAGAATCCTCCCCTGGAAGCGCTTCCAGATTCTAACGCATTACTCTATTCACAATAGTCTTCTAGCCCAGCGCCAGGGGCTCACACCTGTCATCCCAGCTACCCAGGAGGCTGAGATTGAGGATCATGGTTCAAAGCCAGGCTGGGAAGGAAAGTCTAAGACTGATCCCCAGTTAATCATTAAAAAGGCAGGAGGAAGACATGTGGCTCAAGTGGTACAATTCCAGTCTTGACGGACAAAGCTAAGGAGAGAACTCAGGTCCTGAATTCAAGCCCTAGTGGCACATTAGCACGCATTACTTGTACAGGGCAGTTGACCTAACACTTCTGTCATGCCAACCCCCTTAGGCTGCTCCTTAAGGCAGTTTCACCTGTTTCCTTACACATGCACAGACTACGCCAACCCTATTGACTTAAGTGCTTTGATGTGGCGATCCCACCCGCCTCCCGGACCAGTTTTCTGTTAGATTAGTTTTGCTTTTTATTGATTTCTAGGAGCTCTACATACACAGTATAGGTTGTAACTCTGCTATTTATGTTTTAAATAATCAGTTGTCTTTGTTTATTTTTTTGATGCTATGGTATTGGTTACGTTTCTGATGCTCTGCCTCTTAAAAATTATATACATGATTCTCCTCTATTTTTCTGTTATTTTGATTTTTTTCTGGTTTTTATAAGAGGTCATGGGAAATTTCTACCACTGGCAGTGAATGTCCTCCTACCTGTTCTTTTTTTCGCGTGCCTTTAGCTCTGGCTTCTGAACTCGGACAGTTTGGTGATTGAAGCTTTGAGGCATTCTGGAAGTGTCGGAAAGTTCCCACTGCTGGAGGAGGGGTGCGGAACAAGCCCCACTTCTGCCAAGAATGCTGTCAAGGTCCTCTACCAGCCGTGCACCAGATGCAGGAACGAAAAGTAAGCTGTGCTCCTGTGTTCCTTCCCCTGATGTCCAGGCTTGTGTTGTCCTGCTAAATCCTAGCTACTCGGGAGGCTGAGATCCGAGGGTCACAGTTCAAAGCCAGCCACATCAGGAAAGTCCTTGAGATTCTTATCTCCAGCAAACAGCCTAAAAACTGGAACTGGCATGGTGGCCCAAACTAGTAGAGCACTTGCCTTGAGCAAAAAAGCCCAGGCCCTGATTTCAAATGAAATATAATAATAAAAGAAATAATGAGTGAAATAATCCATACCACTTCCCTGATGGAAGCTTCCAGCAGTCCTGTTGCTGGTCTGGTCAGGGTGCTTCATGTCGACTGAATTGTCACAGCCTACTGTGAGAGCTTGCCTTCACTTGAACGACTGCTTGTAACCTCAGCCTCCTGTGCATACCACTGCAGTACCAATCAGGCTTCAGCAGCCGGGACTGCTCCATGATGACCGCTTTTCAGGCTTTGGGGATAGACAGCAGTCAGACAGGCCCTGCCTCCTTCCCCTGCACCCAGACCACATCCACTGATAACGGGGATCCTGTGGGGTGGGGGGGGGGTATGCGTGAGGGCAGACAATCTCAGGGGTGGGGGAAGCAAAGGCTGTAACTGGGAGGCTGGGGGCCGGTGGAGGGACTTGTTAGCAAAGCTGTGTGACGTGGGGAGCTGAGCCATTCCCGGAGCAGAGAACAAGCATTCTCTTTGGTGCACGTTCAGAGGGTCACATCTGTGCTCCAGACAGAAAATACAAAGATCCCAGGTTGGTTTTGTGTGTGGGTTTTTATTTTTATTTTTTTTGCTGGAAGTAAAAAGATACTTTAAAAAACAAACAAACATGTACTTGAAAAAATTATTCAAGCATTAGAAGTCATAAAAGCTTCAAGTACTTAGAGATTTATGTAAAGTAAAACTAAGGTGAGTGGAGTGCTATGTACCACTGTGCAAACACAAGTTGTGCCTTGAGCTCTTTTACGAGTCCCCATCAAAGCGAGCAGGGCAGCCAGGGCCTCACCAGCACAGACCGCCCGTCCCCACACAGGACGTGGGGAAAGCAGGACTCGGAAGAGGAGGAGCTGAATTCAGCCCCTCTCGAATTCAGAAGAGCTAACATCTAAGAATCACAGTTCATAGGGAAAACTGAAAGCCTGAAGTCTAATTATTATTCTCACAGAGCTTGAGAGACTCTCGTTTTTGTTTCCGTTTTTTCCTTTTTGTGCCAGCACTGGGGCTTGAACTCAGAGCCTGGGCATTATCCCATAGCATTTTCCATTCAAGGCTGGTTTCAGCCACTTGAGCGGCACTTCTAGCCTTTGGTGGTTCATTGGAGGTAAGAGTCTCATGGACTTTCTTGCTTGGGCTGGCTCCAAAGTCTGATCCTCAGATCTCAGCGTCTTGAATAGCTGGGATTACAAGCATGAGCCACCACCACCCAACAAACTTTTATTTTTCACTGGCACCCAGATTCTTCTAGTACTTTGTGATCTTATGTTCCCTAAGGTAGACGGGATGCCTCTCGAGTTGGGTAAACGTTCTGTAAGGTGTTTACTTCTGTTTCCTAAGGACGCAAGTGTCTTCCTTTTGGGGCATGACTGAACACACGCATACTCCCCGGCATATTTTTGACACATAGGGTGGTGCGTGAGCTGTTTTAGTCCACCTGGGTAGAACTCTTTTCTAGTGGGAGTGTGGCTTTGGCAGATGGCATCTAAAAGAGGAAGATAGCAAATGGAATTATAACTTTATTTCCTTGAGCACTCGCAAAAATTGGTATGCCATATTTTTAGAATGTTCTTTCTAGCAATCTCAACATTTTGAAGTGCGATTTTTTTTTTATTACCTCCTCCTTCCTTGCTCCAGCCAGCCTTTTCCATTTCAGTGAGCACTAATGTTCTTTGCTGTTTGTGTTGTTATTGATCTAAGTATTTGATCCTGTAGCTCATGTTCTTTAGTGAGCACGTTAGAGTTTGGATCCCATGTATTCAATTTTTAGATGTAGATTCTTCATTTCTGGAGTTAGATTCTGATTCTCTAGACTGAAGGAAATTTTGCCCCATAAGGGGACAATTGGTGATATCTGGGACCATTGTTAATTGTTACAACTGGGGGGAAGATGTTAACTAGCATCTAGTAAAGCAAAAAGGGGTGCAGTTAGAGTGTCTTAGGAGCCACTGGAAAGCGCCTCACAGCAGGGGATTTTTTTGGCTCACAGTGCTTGTAGTGACAGTGAGTTACTGAGGGACTTGCTCTGGTCAGTCTGTCACTGTCTCTCTCTCTCTCCTTTTAAATCACGTTTATTTTAGGTTTTTTGTTTCAGTACTTTTTTTGTTGTTGTTGTTGTTATTATGGAGTTTAAACTCAGGGTCTGAGCTCCATCCCTGAGCTTTTTTGCTCAAGGATATCCACTTGAAAAAATTTATCTCATGAACTTTTCCTTCATGGGCTGGCTTCAAACCACACTCCTCATGCTCATGACTAGCTAGGATGGCAAGTATGAGCCACTGATATCCATATACATACACACATACATGCATGCATACACACACACACACACATATAATTAAGTAGTGTACAAAGGAGTTACCATTCAACAAATCAGTTCCCAGGGGCAATGATCTGTATATTTGGTTCTAGTTGAAGCCAGGATAAGATTGCCATGAGCAGGATTGTGTTATCAGTGAAGACTCCCACATTTATGGACAGTAAGTCTAGATCTAGAGAGAGTGAGGAATTACAGGTATGTAGGATGAAAACAGCAGAGTGTGGTTTCTTAGGAGCTAAGGGAAGAACATACTGTAGAAGGAGGTAGGATGTTGGTGATGTTGGATTCAGTCATGAAGGTCGCTAATGACATGCCGTTAGCGGGATAGCTGGGAGAGCAATGAAGGGCAGTGTGATAGAGGTTAGCAAGAATGGACTGCTGTTTCAGAAAGCCTGGCCCGGAAGGGAAGGAGAGAAGCCGCCCCGAGCAGGCAGGTCGAGTAAGCTCCCAGTCTGTCAGGCAGAGGAGGTTCCTGTTGACAACACCTGAGTGAGAGAGGCAGAAATCTAGGACACGGTGTGAGCAGTCGGTTTCTTAGGCTCCTGGGAGCAGTGTCCACTGTCCTTTAGTAACCCGAGGAAAGGAAATTCAGCGGCTGGAATCACTGCATACATTAGGTTTTGTGAAGAGGCAAGCTCTGTTCTCCTCTGGCTTGTGTGAAAGGGAAGGTAAGTATTAGATAGCTAGAAGGGTGCAGAGAAGTTTTGTGTGTGTGTTTAATACAAGTGGATTGTTATTACGGTGCAGCACAGAGGGGTCACCATTTCATAAGTCAGATGACCCCTTCTGAAGGAAGATTTTAAACAAACCTTTGGGCCAAGATGCTGGGGCTCATCTGAGGTTTGCAGTCATGCGCGTGTGGGCTTTCTTCTTCCAGCTTGTCACCTATTGAGTGCAGGCACAGACAAAGCCGCAGTTGGGTTCATTGGGGTGAACGTGTTATTGTCTCCTTGCAAAGAAGATTGCGTTACTCTTGTATTATCAAGTGAAGGACTGAAGAAACTATGTGGTCTGTTTTAATGAATATTGAGAGTCGGATTGTAGCTCCTAATCACTTACTGAAACTTAGCTGTGGTTTCAGAGAACACTTTTAATTAGATAGCTGAAGCTTCTCAAAATGTTATTTTTAAAGATACTAATGATTATTGATGGGAAGTGAACTCTTTTTAAAATATAGTAAGGAAAAACTGAAGTCTGTAATGGAATTTTAGAAGTAAAGGAATGCCTCAAGAATTTCATGAGCATTTTCTTTGTGAGTTTTGGAACATCCAAGACATTTTGCCTTTGTATGACAGTGCCAAGATCAGTAGTGTCTGCCATGGTTTTACTTGAACATTTGTCATGGACAGCACTTGGAATGTTCTGGTGGGTCTGGCTTCTTCAGGGTTGAAATCTGAACTTTGGAGTCTTAAAGACAGCTTGCAGTAGAGAGAAGAAGTCAATTTTGTTTACTGTCACTTGGGGACTTTGTGTGTGTGTGTGTGTGTGTGTGTGTGTGTGTGTGACTCTGTAGGTGCAGGCACGTCTATAGAACACTGCGGTGAACTGGACGTGTCATTCTTGGCATTCCCAGGGTGCAGCCTGGCTTCCCTGTACCTTCCACGAGGGACGAGGCAGGCTTCCCGCCAAAGCCTCCAGCAGCACGCAGCCTCTGCTGGCACTGCGGCCATGCTCCATGTGGACTCTTCCCGCCATTTCCCTACATGCAGGGCGAACATTCTCTCCCCAGCTTAGGAAAGAAAAAAGGAAAGGCCATTTCTCAGGTCATCGCTAGAAGCACATTCCTTGTAAAGTCATTTCAAATTCCTGTGGCCAGCCCTCGATTTCCTCGGCTTCCATCAGCAATTCCAGCCCTGCTCCGTATGGGAGATGAGAATGGTGTGCCATGGGGTCAGACCATAGCTAGACGTGTGCAGGCTTGCAGGGGCCACTGGCGGTAACCACAGACGCTCCGTTTCCTTCCGAATGGAAGTAATGCACAAGAATGTTCAGTCAGAAGTAGCGCCTTAATACGGGTTTCTAATTTATTCTTTCAGGCAGCTTGTATCTCCTTAGTACATACACGTAAATCTCATTTTTTAAACAATGGTCTGATATTCCATGATGTCTAAACAGTCTCTTTGACTTGATTTCCATTTTTCTCTGTAGTGAAAACTTTTGTACATATCTCCTGTGCCTCTGCTTTAAGGATTGCTTTAAAGAGGACAGAGAAAAGCAGTTACTATTGTTGGGATATATTTATGCACTCTTTAGAAATAAACTTTGGTTACTTACATTTTTGCACACACACTCTGCCAACGGAGCCACACCTACAACCCTAACCTTAAACTTTCTTATTTTGGAGTGGTTTTACATTTATAACAAAGTCACAAAGGTAGTAGAAATAGTGTTTGTGAGTCACACACCTATTTTTTTAAATGTTTTTATTTTCCTTTTACATGACCTTTGATACCTTTATCAAAAACAAAGGAAGCCTGCTACTGCTCTAAACTATACTCCTGGATTTATTTAGATTTCACCAAGCCTTTCACTAGTGAAGGGTTTATATCATAGAGGCTGTTTATTTTATATAATCTAACGTTTTGGATTAGAATCCAGTACTATCCTATTAACCTGGCTATTAATGCATTTATGTCGTTGCTCAGATCCTTCCGCTGCAGCCCTAGGGAGCTGTTTCCAGGCCCAGGTCTCTGAGATATCCTCCCCCTTGCAACCTGGAGTGGTTCCTCATTTCCTCATCTTCCAGCACCTGGCGGGTCCCAGATAAGCTGGGAACTTGGATTAGAGAATCGTACTTACTTGTTCACTCATAGTTCAGTTCAGTAGGTCCCAAGGGCCTTGGATAAGTGCTCTCCCCTTTTCACAGCTGTTCCAGATTTGATGTTAACAGACTAACTTCATTGTGCCCTATTAGATAGGATTTTATCTTTTTAAAAATGACTGTTTGGCCTTGAATGCGGGCCCCTCCGAGGGCTGAGATCTGAGGCTTGAGCCCCCAGCCGAGAAAGTCTCGGAGGCTTATCTCCAGGCCACCACCAGAGAGCTCAGGGTGGAGCTTTGGAGCTTTGCATTCCTCGCTGTCATCTCTACCCTTTTCTATAGCCTGGTAATGCATTCAGGGACTGCACCCAGGCCCTGAGCCCAAGTAGGTCCCAAAGGGAAGGAAATCATTAAAGTTCCTGGAGGGCATGTGGGTCTCTTGTATCTGTGTCTACTTGTTCCGTGATCCTCCTTGCCTCTGCCTTCCCGCTTTCTTCACTTCCGAGCAGCCGTAAGGTCATGTCCATCCACCTTTCTCTTCATGAGTCCATCAGCCTAGTTCAGGTGCTTGCCACTCCTTCTTAAATGCATCTAATTTTTATTGTACAAAAAATTGCTAAAATTGTTCAATACAATGGGCTTCATTGTGACATTTTTTTTTTTTTTTTTTGGCCAGTCCTGGGCCTTGGACTCAGGGCCTGAGCACTGTCCCTGGCTTCTTCCCGCTCAAGGCTAGCACTCCGCCACTTGAACCACAGCGCCGCTTCTGGCCGTTTTCTGTATATGTGGTGCTGGGGAATCGAACCTAGGGCCTTGTGTATCCGAGGCAGGCACTCTTGCCACTAGGCTATATCCCCAGCCCCTCATTGTGACATTTGACATTGTGTTCCCCCCCCCCTTTTTTTTTTGATGGAGGCTTGAACTCGAGGCTTGGCAATGACCCTTAGCTTTCTTTGCCCAAGGTTGTTGGCACTCTACCACTTGAGCCACAGCTCTAATTGTGGCTTTCTGGTAGTTAATTGGAGAGCAGAGTCTCACAGACCTTCCTGCCCAGGCTTGCTTCAAACGCTGATCCTCAGATCTCAGCCTCCTGAGTAGCTAAGAATTACAGGTGTGAGCCACCAATGAGCGACTTGTGTTCACACTTTATGTGGTATCTATTTGCATCTCTTCAACCTGTCTAAACTCTCTAATTCACACTACATCTACAGCCAGCCTGATCCTCCCTACTGCATCCCCTGCTTCCTCCTGCCGCAAGTCTTTATCACCTTGGATAATGTCTCCTCCAGCCTGGCAGACAGTTATCCAGAAGTCCTCAGTCCCGCTTTCTCCTGTGTCTGCCATGTTCTCTGGCATGTCCAATCAGAATGAAATATTGCAACTTCTATGTATTCATTACACAGATCATACATAGTTCAGTGTGTTTGTTCAAAGTGTATGACTAGTCACAAGTCTTCCCATTTCACCCAGTATCCACATTAGCTTCATTATACTTCTATGGGAAACGGATGGGTGTCAGAATCCATGCCTTTGGTTGTAAGTGTTCTTGCACAGATAAGGTTTTAGCCAACTTATAAAAATTTCTTTAACAGGGAATGCCTCTTCCTGTGTCCTTGGAAATTTTTCAGACATACAGAGAAAATTGTCACGTTTTTCATCCTGTGGACTGTCCTGCTCTCATTACCTTATTAACCTGTGTCATTTTCATAAATCTTCTTCTTTTAGCAACATAAAGTGATGGTACCTTTGATGGTAAAGTAACTTTACCTTGCTAATTTTATTTTTTTCTCTGTGTATCTGTATGTCATGGGGTTTGGCTGCCTGGATGCTGCCTCAGATCTTTTTGGTTCAAGGCTAGAGCTCTCACTTGAGCCACGGTGTCACTTCTCATTTTTTGTTTATTAATTGTATGTAAGAGTCTCAGGCACTTGGCTTGCCCAGGCTGGCTTTGAACCACAATCTTTAGATCTTAGCCTCCTGAGTGGCTAGGATTACAAGCATGAGCCACCAGTGCCTGGCTGCCTTGCTAATTTTTATCAGAGTATGTTTCTAAATCACGAAGTCCAAAGGGGATGATCCAGAGTAGATAATTGTGTGTGTGTGTGTGTGTGTGTGTGTGTGTGTGTGCACGCACTTGTGTGCGCATGCATAACATACATACACAAATACTATAGACTGTCCACTTTTCTTTAGGGGAATAATATTTTTGTTATCTGTAGATCTGTGTATTCTTTTTTATATACTTTACATTATATCTTTAAAGACAAATAAATACTGTGGTTTTTAATCTGATCCTAACTTTTGTAGATCAAGTTTTTATGATGCATCAAGCTTGTGCTAAGCTCTTTCGTAATTTAACTTCATTTAATTTCCTAACATCTCTGTGGGGAAGGTGCCATACAGAACTTAAGGTCCACTGCCCACCGGGCTTAGCTAAGCCACATTAGACTATAAATATCAGAAAGAGGCCTGTCATCAAATTCCTTGATTTCATTCACTATACATTCTTCTTCTGTTGGTTTTTACCAACTCTCACCAGAAACTACTGCCCCTGTAGCAGAAGAAGAAAAAGATTTTAAAAATTAATCTTAAAATATATTCATCTTAATCTATCAATTTTTAATAGAAATAAAAATAGATTTTTTTTCCATTCAGAGCTTCTTTTAGACTGCCATCAAGGCACCTGTACACTTTAGTCCTTTTTGATACTAAAGAAACCTAAATTTGGCTATTGTTTCTGAACCTAATTTTAGTGCCTACTTTCTCCACCCTTCCCCCCCCCCCAAATGCTTAGTTGCCAACACCAGTCTTAAGTGTCTGCCTCCCAACCCACCTTAGGTTATTGCAACCTTGCTACACATCCATTGCTTCAAACCATCCTGCCCCTCTGGGCTTCTTTTCAAAGAGTGCTTTTGTTTTGTTTTGCTTTTAAACCTTAGTACTGTCTTTATTGAGCTTTCCTTTGTCTTCTGCTTGGCCTGCTTTCTTTAGGCATCCCTTACATATACTACTTCACCTCCATTCTTTTTTTTTTTTTTTTGTGGCCAATCCTGGGGCTTGGACTCAGGGCCTGAGCACTGTCCCTGGCTTCTTTTTGCTCACTCTGCCACTTGAGCCACAGCGCCCCTTCTGGCCATTTTCTGTATATGTGGTGCTGGGGAATCGAACCCAGAGCCTCATGTATACGAGGCAAGCACTCTTGCCACTAGGCCATATCCCCAGCCCCTTCACCTCCATTCTTAACTCTTGGCTTACCAGCTGCCTTTAACCTCATGGATGAAGTCATCTAGTCTGTATCTCAAAACCTCTGCACCAAGGCAGAACTTTGGGTTATGGAGAGTGCCGTGTTTTTAGCAATAGTCCTTGCCACATAGTTCTTCAAACAGGTGTAAATACATTCAGGCATCATTCATCAGCTATGTGCTACAAGAATAGAATGGCACTGGAACATTGCTGTCTTCTAACTGCAAAAGACTAGAACTGTGTTGCTCGTGTTTAATCTTCCGTCATGTGAAATGCTTTGGCACTCTGAAGTAAGATGGTTGCAAGAATACTTCCCGCATCTCTTATCTTATTATCTTATTTGATAATGAGATGGCCCGAAACCTTGGCTGCACTTAGAACTTGTGGAAGACCATTTGGCATTCTGCTGTGGAAGAACAGGAGACTGGAAGCAGACAGGGAGCGTGAGTCCCTGTCCTCCACGTGACGTAGCTCCACCCAGCCCAGGCTCCAGCCTCCCCTCTGGACCTGACTTCCCTGTGGGATAGCTAGACTGAACATTTGGGGGTTTTTGACCTTGGGAGATGTAAAGACATCTCAGGAGAGCACCATCTCCAGCTCTTGTGTGTGTTTGATTTAACTCATAAGCGGAAGGTTTCGTTTTTCTCTTGCTGCCAAGTTCTTCACAAAGATAGTGCTTCGGCTCAGATTTGCAGGAGATCCCGTTAGCCTTCCTGTGTGTGCAACCTCCTGGTGGAGAGGCGTTAGAGGTAAAGGCACAAACAGGCAGAATTCTTATTTCCAGTCTAAAACTTTGTGTGTTAGAGACTGCAGATGACCTAAGAGCCCTGTGCGATACACGGGCTCTGCCTGATGAGCTGCGGCTGAAGAGCGACTCGCCAAGAGGGCAGCGCTCGTTCTGAGAACCAAGGCATAGGAGGACAAGAGGGACGGCAGGCGGAGGGGGACTGCCCGAGCAAAGGCACACGGGGTGGGGGGCGTGGTAAAAGAGACTTCCAGAAATACAGAGGATCTGAACAGTTTGGGGTGAGAGAGAGAGAGAGAGAGAAACGACGCCTCAGTCAGATAATAGTAAATGAGATCATCTTTGGAAACATTGTTGTTCAGGTATCATACTTGTCATTAAATAATCGTGGGCTTGGTGAAATTGGACGTGGATACTTTCACATGAGTATTCTTCAGCACCTTCGTGTTCTAAGGACTTAATGTAAATTGCAAAGAAGAACGTATCGTAGGGCACTTGGGAACCTTGTATGGTGGTGAATGGAAGGCTTTTCATGGCGCACTAAGTCCAATACGTTACATTTTGCGTGATCCGCATGTGGACCAGAGTAAATACAAAAGGACCAAGTTGCCTGATAGTCATTGAATTGCAGCTGAAAAGTCAAAGCTGACTGAGCGCCAGTGGGTCACACGTGTAATCTTAGCTACTGGGATGGCTGAGATCTGAGAATCACGGCCCCAAGTCAGCCCAGGCAGGCTTTGAGTCTGTAGAACTCTCCTCTCCAGTCGCCACAGGACGAGGCAGAAATGGAGCTGTAGCTCAAGTGACGGAGCTCTAACCTTGAGCAAAAAATTTCATGGACAGCACCCAGGCCCTGAGTTCAAGCCCAGCGCTGATGCAAAGAAAAAGAAAAGCTTCCAGAAGAAGGGAATTGGAGTGCATGGCTTCACGGTGTGTGTGTGTGGGGGGGGGGTACTTTCCCTGTCGGCCCACGGCTTTTACCTTGGTCACAGATCAGCCCGGGTAAGGGATGGGGGTGCACACCGCGTGTTCACCAGCAGACGGGAATTCATGAGAGGATTTCTATTTACTTTTAAATTTATATTCATTCTGGAAAGTTATTTTTGGTTACACAAAGGGTTTCAGTTGAGCAAATGAGTTTATAAATGTAGTGCATCTTGATCAGTGTCACGCCTTCTGTTGTTTTCCCCATCATATGTTTTAAAACTCCCGATGGTTAATTATATTTTGCAGTTTTCTGTCTCTGTTTCTATGTGTTTCTCTTTCTTCCTCCCCCCACTTTTTCTTTCCATGCTTCTCTCTCTCCCTCCCTCCCCACCCTCCTTCCCACTGGACACAGAGCGCAGGTCCGAGGTTTACCTATTCAACACTGTATTAGCTATGCTTCAGAGAATAAACACCATGAAAGTCTTGCTCTTGTGGCGGAGACAGCCTGGTGACAAGACAAAGCTGTACCTGGTATTACTCACTTTGTAAACCGTCTTCACTTACCTGGTGACTCTATCCCATGTTCCCCTTTCCTCTCCCTTCCCTCACACTCGGATCTGTTCACTCCTGCAGCCAGACACTCGGATGAATAGTTCGGAACACTTACATAAACTCGCTGTGTACATTTGGACATGAGCCTCCTGAAATGAGAGAGAGCACATTTACGCTCAGGATTGTTAGGCTCGGCATTGGCGTATGTGAGGTTTAAAGCCCCAGCCTTTGGCTCGCTTGGCTTCCGCTCAGCCAGCACCCACCACGGTAGCCGTGTCTCCAGCCCAGCCTGTTGGTGGCTAATTGAAGATGAATTTTCACAAGATGGTTCATCTTGGGAACTTTTCTGCCCTGGATGGCTTCAAACTGTGATCCATTAGATCTCAGCCTCCCGAGTGGCTAGGATTTACAAGCATGAGCCACCAGTGCTTAGCTGAAGATCTTACATTTTTATTGATGAGCTACATATGCTTTGCAGGTAGCACTAACGAATGCTAATACACCACCATGCTCCCCTGTTTTGTTTTTTCCGTCTCCATTGATTATAGCTGGCAGCTCTGCCTTCCGAGGACATTTTACTTGTCAGGCTCATAGATACACAGAGTCTAAATTAAGAACAAAAAGGCTTAAGGGCAAATTCAAAAAGTTGGGAATTGAGGAAATGCTCAGAGCAGCAGTATTTTTTCATCTCAGTTGGGAGGACAATTATAACTAGGTAGAGATTGTGGTGCTTACTTTTTTCTCTTTAAAAAATTTTTTAGAAATGATATGTTTCTCTTGCAATTTACCTGTTTTGTTTTTAACCTTCTCAAAGTTTTCCTTAGCCAGAACATCTGTTCTTAAGTTAGGCATAGCTCAGGAATTGCTATTCCTTCTTCATTACGTGCTTTGTAAAGGTTAAACAATCGATGATTCTGTTTAGATTCTAAAAATGGTTTACTTTCAAATTCATAGGCTCATTATGAAAGCCTCTAGATTCTTCCTAACTCACAGTCAGTAAATTTGGATGTTTTCTCAATAATGGTGGTGCTAAAAATAGTGAGGGAACAGTCAGATTAAACATAATCCTCTCTCCTTTGTACCATTTAATTACTTGTAGGTTGGCATTGCGTTTATAGTATGTTCACATGGTCTCCGATACTCTTTCCTGTAAGAGGTGGAGCTCAGTTTTACTGTCGAGTATGAATAGCCCCAGTGACCACTTCTCCCAAATAGAACACAACCCTGTGACAGTGAATTGAAACCATAGGTCACGGCGACACCGTGGACTCTTTGCTGGGTCTCGGGGAACCCAGATGGCAGCCTGAGAAGACGCGGTGGGGAAGAGCCAGGTGGCGGGGCGTGGAGCCTCCTTCCAGGAGCCCTGTGAGGGCTCACCTCTGCGGGCAGCGTGACTGGGGTCCCGTCCAGCCTTTCAATGCCTTTCGCCCCTGCTGACATCTTGGCTGTGATCTTTTGAGAAACTCTGAACCAGAGCCACCAGCTACGTTGCTTCCAAATTCTCATCCTGCAGAAACTGCCAGATGTTCCTTGTTTCAAGCCAAAATTTGGAGGAGTTGCTCTACAGTGAGAGATATCGAATGCAAGAGCAATGACCGGATCCTTGAAGTTCTGCCATAACCTCCAAATTTCAGGATACCATTCAAGCCTATAAAATTGAATTTAGCTCATGCCGGTAATCCGAGCTACTCAGGACACTGAGACCGGAGGATAACAGAAGCCAGCCTGAGTAAGAAAGCCAGTGAGACTCTTTATCTCCAATTAACTACCAGCCCCCCCCACCCCCCAAACAAGGTGGAAGTAGAGGTAGGGCTCAAGTGGTGGAGTGCTAGCCTTGAGTGACAAAGCTAAGGGATAGCACACCCAGGCCCTGATTGCAAGCCCTAATACTGGAACAAAAAACAAGTTGAATTTAAAGTTGCACATGCATGCATTTATTTTGTTTTTGACAAGTGTCACAATACATATCTCTCTATCCGACTGTTTCTCTGTCTTTCTCACCAATACTGGAGTTTGAGCTCAGAATCTCACACTTGTTAGGCAGGTATTCTACCACTTGAGCCACACTGTCACAGTTTTCTTAAAAGCCGTGGTTATTTTTCTGATAGTCTCCACTTTTTGCCTGGTATTGCCCTCCGATCAGGATTTTCAAACCTATGCTTTTTGTGTAGCTGGGATTGCAGGTGTGTGCCACCAAGCCTGACTGTTTTTACCAGTTCCTAAAAGGAATTCCTTGTCTGAGAGGCTGTAAATCTTGCACTGTGTATTTTATTCCAAAGAAGCGGCAGTGACTTCGATGGGAATATCTCATTTAAATGTCATTGACACATACATGTTGATGAAAACTGGACTTGACTTGGGCCTTGAAAAAAGGAAAAGAGCTTAGATGGACACCCAGAAAAAGTCCTTTTCCAAATGTGTTAGATTGCTTTAGATCAGAGTGGACAAGTCCACGGCCTCTTCCTGCCTTGGTAGTTTTACTGAAATATAGGCGTACTGTCTGTATACATACTGGCTTTGGCTGCTTTTCCTGCACAACAGGCAAATTGAGTTGTGGTGACAGGTGTTCCACGGACAGTATTATTTATGTCCTCACCCTTTATGAAACTGTTGACGGACATTTACTTCTGAGTACTGAGATAAGAGCGGCATTCTTGGGGCCTGCAAGGGGCAGCTACAGTGCATCTCCCTGGCCAATAAGTAGGTGTGCTTCAGACTGCAGTCCCAGACTTTCCCAGCTAAGTCGTGCATTTTGTCCCTTCCTGAATTCGGTAGGAATGAGTGCTGTGGTTGGACAAGGCCATGGCCTTCTGGAGAAATCAGATTTGTGGAGCGAGGGCAGGGGTTAATGATGCCGGGCCAGCGGCGAACACCCCAGGGTCTTGAACTGCGAGCTGATTCTTTAGCCATAACATGTGTAAGTCGAAGAGGCTTGCTGGTGTTCATCCATAGAAAGGAGCTTCTACTTCTTCTCTATTCATCTCTCTCTCTTTTCTGCATCAAGCATCCCTTCAGCCTCATCTATAAATGATTTGTACATCCTTTTTTATTATTTTATTTTTATTGTCAAGGGGATGTACAGAAGGGTTACAGTTTCATATATAAGGTAGTGAATACATTTCTTATCAAAGTTGTTGCCTCCTCCCTCATTTTTCTCCCTCCCTCCCAGTCCCCTCTGTCCCTCGAGTTGTACAGTTGGTTTACAGCATATTGTCTTGTAAGTGAACTTGGAGTTCATTTCACTTAATATCATTTTATGTGATCATACTGTACTTTTCTTTTTGAACTCAGATGCTTAAGGGATGGATTCTGGGCTATTTCCTTTCGTTTGTAGTGTGTTGTTTTTTGGCCAATACAAAGGCTTGAACTCAAGGCCCGTGCTCTTTCTCAGCTCTCTTCCTCAAGGCTGGTGCTTCTGGCTTTTTGCCAACTGAGCGTCGAGTACCTTAGCCATGACCTGCCTACATTTAGCTTCCTCGTGTTGTTTGGATCACAGGGCTGACCACCACATCCGGCTTTGCTCTGTGGGGTCGGTCTTGGTGACTGCTATGCCCAAGTTGGTCTCGCACCCTGATCCTCTCATTTAGTGTGGGACAACGGACAGGCACCACGGCACCCAGCTGTGGTAAGAAGGGGTCTCACAAACTCTTCTAGGCTGGCCTTAAACCAAGATCCTCCACTTCTCAGCCTCTCAGATACAAGCATGAGCTACCAGTGCCTGGCAGCTGTAAGTATTCTTACTAATTCCTCTTTTCAATACGTGTGAGCACTTTTTTCTTCGACACTAAGAAGTAGATTGATTGGGTCTGAGTACATTTTTACTATTATTAGGTAATGTCAAATGACTGTCCAGATCACCTATACAAATTTATACCCACACCAACATTAGAAAGATTTCCATTCTTCACCTTATATCAACACTTGGCATTTTTGCTGATATTTTGTTTTTATAAATCTTATTTTGCTAGTTACTTGTGTAGTTGAGCAATGAGTTTTACTTTATTTAAAGTTTTTTTTTTTATGTATACCATAGGTTGCTATTGGTAAAACCCAGACTGAACAGGATGAACAAAGCTTGATTTCTTCATTTAAGTATGAACAGGGGAAGAAAAGACAGAAGGTCTTTGTGATATAGATACTTCTCATAGGTATAGATTATATTGTAAGTATAGATAATAGAGAAATGCAGAGAGTCTCTAGATGAGAAGAAACAGACAGAGAGACCTACCTACCAGGGGTAAGGTAGCTTCCTTTCCTTCCTTCCTTCCTTCCTTCCTTCCTTCCTTCCTTCCTTCCTTCCTTCCTTCCGTCTCTATCTCACATTTTTCTTTCCTGCTTTCTTTTGTATTTATTTTCTTTCAGTAGTTGTACAAAGGGCTTTCAGTTCAGCCTGCCAGTTTGTGGGTGCCTTGCATCTTGGTCAGTGTCACCCCTTCCATCGTTCTCCCTTATCCATCCTCCCCCCCACCAAATCGAAATTAGAACTGAAAGTAAAAGGACACCTTATATCTCTACAGGATCTGGCTTCTGCTCCTGGCTCAGGTGGTTGCCTTGTGCTTTGCACTCTGGGGAGAAAGCATAGCAGTGTTTGCAGCACCTGTAAAGTGAATAATTCCCACTCATAAACATTTGGGTAAGAGCAGAGATTATCTGCATGTGAGTGATGGTGGCGACAAAATCCTGTGTGTGTGTGTGCCTTATACACACATATTTATACACACATGTGTATTTCTTTTTTCACAAGAAACCTTAGAGACTTAAAGGACACAGCTTCATCCTCATATTTACAGCTGAAAAGATTGGGCCTCAAGGTGTGTTAGAAAACATTTGGGAGTCAGTGGACTGTAATTGAGTCCTGTTTCCTTCGAGAGATTGTGTGTGTGTGTGTGTGTGTGTGTGTGTGTGTGTGTGTGTGTGTTATACCTTACCTCCTGGACTTCAATTTGTAAGTGGACCTACTGAAATACCATTTTAGAGTGTCCCCATGAAGACTAAATGAATTGATTCATGTGCAAACGATGGGTAGTGAAGAAAGCACTATGCTTGTTTTCATTATTTATCTCTAGTAGTGATGATCATGATAGCCTTTATTTTAATAAAGGGTCACTAAGCTGGAACGTACAGTTAAACATTTAGACTGGTAGACTTATCCATCTGAGTCACTTTTGGAGGGAATGAGTAATGTAGCTTAGAAAAACATTAGGGAAAGGGTTATTTTGTCAGATATTTGTTCTGAGGTGCTCAGGTTCTGAAGAATAGATTTCACTCAGTGTAAAGACTGACCTTGTTTGAGCGATTCTGTTACTAGAGTTTTTCAAGGAAGACCAGACAGCCACATGCTAAAAGTATGGCAGGATGGGCAAAATTCTACTCATCAATTTGCGCTCTGACAGTCTTATCATTGGAATCATTTTCAGAGGGAGGTACAGATTGTAGGATCTTTCTTTCTTTCTTTTTTTTTTTGCCAGTCCTGGGGCTTAGACTCAGGGCCTGAGCACTGTCCCTGGCTTCTTTTTGCTCAAGGCTAGCACTCTGCCACTTGAGCCACAGTGCCACTTCTGGCCATTTTCTGTATATGTGGTGCTGGGGAATTGAACCCAGGACCTCATGTATACAAGGCAAGCACTCTTGCCACTAGGCCATATCCCCAGCCCTGTAGGATATTTCTTAATTGTTCTTAAAATTAGATAAAATTCATGGAAGATGATTTCTAAGCTGATTTTTAAGTTAAATTTTTTATCTTAGCATAGTTGTACAAAGGAGTCACCACTAATAAATTGATTTTACTTTTAAAACAACTCATTTGGCATATGTTTACTAAGCACTTAGCGTATTATGAAATAATGTGCTGGGCACTGTAGCATTTGTCGAATGCCATCCTAGCCATGCAGTGTTTGAATGTAGGATTCTGTTCTGTTTGTAACCATCCTGAGTTTTTACATATTCTGTGTCGACCTTGATCTTCCCACGTCTTATTAGAGAAGCGGTAAAATGCTAACCTGGCCCAGGACTCATGTTCATCTCATTCCAAATGATTGTCTCCAGTTTCATTGGAACTTTCCTGCCCTGAGTTTAATTCTCCAGGGTAGAGTCAAAATGTGTTGAATGACCTCTTTAAAAAAAGAAAGAAAGGGAAAATAGATCACTTAGTACAGTGTATGTTTTTGCATCCCAGGCTCTGAGGATAAAATCCGTGTAAAGATGAGTAACGTACCAGAACCTTAATGCTATCTAAACATATGGATGGGTGCTTTGTGTGTATTTTAAATTGAGGGTTTTGTTTGAACAGTGTCTTCTATTGGACGTATTTCATGGTGATTTATCATAATAGACTGCTTTAAATCATTTGAAATTGCGAGACATATGAATTTTAACAATAACTACCCCAGGGCTAGAGGAGGCAGCAGGAGCTCAAACTGCTAGGCAGACATTTTTTATTTTTTTCTTCCCCAAACTCATATGCAAGTATAAAACTTTCACGAGGCTACTTTAACAAGGCCCTTTGGGATTTAAAGTTATTTATCTAAGCTCTTATTAAAAATGAAAACTTGGCTATGTTTAGCCCCGTAAAATGAAATGGATCCTAACAATATTGTAAGCTGGGAGAAGGAGCACAGTTCTGCAGACTTTACTCAGAAACGAAGCTAGGGGACTGCAGAGCTAGTGTCTCGGGCCTTCGCCTCGGGCAGTAGGACAGTGACGACAGCGCAGTGTTTTCAAGGCGCCTTTAATTAAGAAAATTTAACTCTATTGCACTTGTGATTTAGGGCTGGACATGATTTATGGGAATGACTTCCAGCCCTAGGCTCCCGCCCTCGGATGCCTGCGTTCATCGGAGTCAGCCTGCCCCCGGACACCATTACCCAGCACTAGCTCTGCGAACACCTTTCCGTGTACAGCCTCCGTGCTGAGCAGCCAGGCTGGGGACAGATGGCGTTTCTTAGATGAATGGGCCAGGGTCACTCCATACATCACCCTGCCGAAGAACTGGAGCTGCTGCAGGAAAGATTTTGTAATCTAAAAAACATGCTCAGCTTCTCCGTAGGTATGTTCAGGTTTTGATTAGTCTAGATCCGGCAGTAAATCTATTCTTAGACCCCGGTAGCTGTGATGCAGTACCGTTAGCTGTGACAGTGAGCGTCTGCGAGGAGAAGAAACCATGTTAGAAAGTCAAGAGGAAAGTCCTGTCTGGGCTTGAGGAGCTCAGCTGGGTAACTTAGCTTGGCCTTGTGCAGTCCTCTTGGCAAAGATGGGAAGTATATGTGGGTAGATGGAGGAATAGATCCATGGGAAGACTAAGTGAAGTGGGCGGGGGTGAAACTCCATAGCTAAGTGTGTGCTGAGCATACACAAGCCACTGACTTCAATCGCCAGCACCACATGAAGAAATAAATAGGAAAGTGAGTAAATTGTAAATAAATAGCTTAGTAGACAGGTTAAGATAGATGGATTACCAGAGAAAGGCAGGCTAATCATTATTGGTGATGATTGTTGGTGAATAGGTTTCTGTGGTGCAGAGGAAGTATAGACAATTATGCGAGCAGATGTATCTGAAAGAACATGATAACAAAGGCAAAATTGTGAAAGGTTTACAGAATGCCTTTAAATTAAAACAGTATTTTTGGATTGTTTTTAAGTGTCCTGACTCAGTCGTTAACCCTATTAACAAAAGTCGCTGGAAATAATATTTTTCCTACTGGGGACTTTTGAGTTACCCCCTCTGTCAACAGAATAAAAATGCTCCTTCCCAGACAATAGAGAAGGGAGTTGGGGCATACAGCACCCCAGTCCCAGTGAGGGGAGCAGAAAACAGCCCGCTAGCAATTAGAGCTCAGTCAGAGGAAGATGATTGCAAAGGGCAAAGACGGAGATGACAGAAACGTTGGCTGGAGGTCAGAGGTGCAGGCAGTGCAGGTGTAAAAATTTAAACAGGTTGGAAAATGTTCAAATGCACTTAAGTTTAGGAACTTCTCTTCTGAAGGAGTTTCACAGCAGTGGCACACAGGAAAAACTGTATACGCACTTGGTTTTTGACTCCTCAGCTTGAGCAGCTGTGTGAACAGTTGAGTTGCTAGGCACTGTCAGGAATAGAACGCTTTAATTTTGGAGAAACCCAGCTGTTGAAACAGCTGTGTGGTCTGTTAGACTTCCTCTGGCTGTGATGTGGTGTGAGGCCTAATGGGGTCCCGGCACCAGGCAGGCTGGCCAGCCCTGCGGCTCGACTGCACGCAATGGGGGTGTGGATGACGAACGCTGGTTGAGGGTTGGTGGTGAGTGGTTGAATGTTGGGTTGGACACTTGAGTCCACAGTGGAGTTTGTGTCGGCAGAAGCAGGTGACGTCAGCTTTTTCCTTGTTCTAGTTCGTGGAAATTACCTGAACACGTTGGCCTTTCATTCCTTGGATGTGAGCTTTTCTCCATTAGCACTTTAAGAAGAAAGTCTTCGGGCTGGGGATATGGCCTAGTGGCAAGAGTGCCTGCCTCATATACATGAGGCCCTGGGTTCGATTCCCCAGCACCACATATACAGAAAATGGCCAGAAGTGGCGCTGTGGCTCAAGTGGCAGAGTGCTAGCCTTGAGCAAAAAGAAGCCAGGGACAGTGCTCAGGCCCTGAGTCCAAGCCCCAGGACTGGCAAAAAAAAAAAGAAGAAAGTCTTCTTGCTCCTGTTGCCATTTCTTTATCCTTTTCTTAATAACACATGCTATACCTGCTAAAGTCACTTCACATAGTCTGACTTGTATTATTTATTTTGTATTTTTTGTTACTGAAGGAAAGTATCCATGTAAGCACCAGATTTGTCAGCTTCAAGATACTGCACTTTTAATATCAAGAGCAATTTGAATGTTGCTAACAATGATTAAAAAAAAAAACAACCTCCGACTCTAAATCTTAGATACTTTTGGCATGGAAAAACTAAAGTTTAAATTGCTTGTATCTTAATTTAAATAAGAATTTAAAATACTAGCTCAGATCATTTGGTTCATTTCCTATATCGAAGCTGTATTTTGCTTGTTAGGTGAAAGCATTCAGAGGTAGATTTCATTTAATATGGTCTCGAAACAAAAGTAGCTTTTACTTTTCCCTGACCATCAAATTAGTACCTATACAAACAATCACGTGAAACGAAACAGGACACAGTTGAAGCAAAGCAGCCGGTTCTTACAGTCCCCGTGTCCACCGATAGCCCCTGTCCGTGTGTTGGCCCTCCTTTGCTTCCTTGGGTCTCTGAACACACATTGTTAGAATATTTTGCGCTTAAGCTGGGACTGGTGGCTCATGCCTGTGTCCTAGCTACATAGAGGCGAGATTGGGGGGCAGGGGGTACAGTTCAGTGCTGCCTGAGCAAGAAGTTCACGTCTCCATCTCAGCCGCGAACGCCAGGCAGGGCAGTCCCTCATCGAGAGCCAGGATCGCCCGCACGGAAAGCAAGACCTTACTTGAAAGGACTGAGGGTGGACGGCTCATGTCATCCATCTCCTAGCAAGCTCACGGCCCTCAGTTCACACCCAGTACCGCCAGAGATGGAGAGAATTTAAGTGTTCATACATTAATTTTAGTTAGGTACTATTATTAAACTTTACTTTTTTTTTCTTGTGCTGGGGATTGAAATCGGGCCTGTAACCATTAAGCATTGCTTTTTAGCATCTCAAGATATTGTATCTGTCTTTACATATAATTTCAAATTTCTAATGATTACTTAGGTCTTGAGATTTGGGGATCTCATACTTTAAAGCAATGACTTTGCTACTTTTTAAACTTCATATTCTAAGTGATTAGGAAGTGCATTTGCAGAAAGTGAGGTCAAAATAAGAGAGGAACTCATCAAAACTTTAGTCTTATCTCTTCAACTTAGAAAAACATGTATCTAAGTAAAGCAATATGTATGGTTTGGATGTCTTTTTTGTTGTTAATTAAAAAAAAAAAACACAAAAAACCTCAACTAGCTGGGCCCCAGTAGCACATGCTATACTATAATCCTAGCTGCTCAGGAGGCCAAGATCTGTGTGAGGATTCTAGTTTGGAGCCAGCCCAGGCTGAGAGACCCATGAGACTCTTGTCTCCAGTGAATCATGAAAAGGCTAAGGAAAAGTGCCTGGCCCTGAGTTCATCGCTGGCACCAAAACAGACAAAACAGTTTAGCTGTGCTGTTATTTTAGCTGCAACGGATATTTTAGTTGTCAGTTATTATTTTGGTTGTAAATGATACTCTTTGTTTTTAAGAAGTAAATAAACTATTTTGATTGTAAAGAAACATGAAAATTTTTCCCTATACTAAGCTAAAAATGCAAACTTAACCTAATTGTGACATTCAAAAATACTTTCTCATTATTATATGAATAGGTAAATACTTTCTCATCATGATGTGAACAGGCTTCAAGAAGTACAGTCTTTTCGTATTCAGTGTAATGAATTGCTATTTTTTTTTAAAACGAAGAACAAGTTAGCTTTCTAATCGGTAAATTCGGGTCTTCAGTAAACATCCACCACTTTAAGACCTTTCTAGACTGACCTTTTGATTCACCCGTATTTTCATTCCTGCCTCCCAGTTACTTGCCATATAAACTATACCAGGATGCTTCCCCACATTTTATTATTTATTGTTACTCATTGAGAACATTCTTTCCAAGTGACCCGACTGTACAAAGTGCTCACTGCTGAGGATTCCTCACAAGAAAAGAAGACAAGATTTAATCATTGTGTTTAAAAAGTGATGTCCTTTGAGGCTGTTAGTGAAATTCCTCTGAGGTTCTATGAACAATGTTTGATTCTGACTTGAAGAAGATAAAAAAGAAAACTAGTGAAATCCTTTCCTGTCTGAATGAGACGGTGTGTAAGGAACAGCCTCCGTCCTTTCCTTCCCCTCTTGCAGCCTAGATGTTGGATTTGGGAAGGATCTCTTTGAAGTCCTAGTAATAATAAAAAATAAAGCAGAGCATAGAAATAAAATTTAGGAGACTTTCAGGAATTACCTGGTTTATTTTATTTAGGTACGTAACTAAATTTTTCAAAGAAATTGAATTGAAATTGGTAGGAAGGAATCCTCCCTCCCTCCCTTCCTCCCTCCCTCCCTTCCTCCCTCCCCCCTCCTCCTCTCCCCTCCTCCCCCCTCTGTAATTTAGAAGTTGAATTTCTTACCTGAAACTAGCTAGTGTTTTCTTAAACGGTAACTTGGTGTTTCACCGAATCATATAAGTCTGAATGAAAGTCCTTGAATAAACTTTTAAACTAAATTGCCCCTAAGAGAAACAACAGATTTGTAAACATTTTGTAGCATGTTACATACAGAGCTTAAAATTTGTCCTTAGGACCTGCAGGAGTGGCTGTCCCTGTCATCCCAGCTTCTCCAGGAGGCTGAGGCCTGAGGGTGGCACTTTGAAGCCAGCTTGGGTAGGAACGTCCTTTATACTCTTAACTCCAATGAGCCCCCAAAACAGCCAGAAGTAGAGGTGTAGCTCAAACGATAGAGCACTAGACCTGAGCAAAAAACAAAAACAAAATAACCCAGGGATAGCACCCAGGGCCTGAGTTCAAGCCCTGAGACTGGCACCAAAAATAATACTAATTCTTCAGGAGCAGGAAATATTCCTCTTCTTGCCCTCTGTCCATTTTGCCATGATTTAACCTGTTATACTAAAATAAACCCTTGTTAAACCTTTGTTCTTCAGCCTACTTTTCAATGCAGTATAAATAAAGCAGACATAGTGTGCATGTGTGCCAGGTACAGCCCGGGGCCTGGCGCTCTCGGGGTGCGGCTGGCCGAGGCCTAAGGGGAGGAGCCGGAGAGGCAGCGCGGAGCCGCCGGCTACAGGTGCACTGGGGGGCGTTTGAGAAGATAGCCTTTTCCTTTCTATCCTAGAGAAGTGTTGAGACTGTGACGTAATGAGCAAAAGCAGAACGAGTAACAGAGCCGCTCAATATAAGATACTGACTTTGAAACGGAGACTCCGCTCAGACACATCCTTGCTGCAGCCAGATGGGCTCAGGAGGTGAGCCATGTCTTCCAATCCAGCGGGTTGGAAAGCGCTCCGGAGAGAGAAGCCCTGACTGCTGCCCGGGAGAGGGGGACGGGGCCTTGCCTGGAGGGGCCGCAGTCCCACTGGGTGACCCGTTACGCCTCGGCCGCGGCTACTCCATCCGGAAACCACCTCCCTTCGCCACCGAGGCATGGCGTTGGCATTACCAAGACACTTACAGAAATGGCCAAGAGTGTGTGCACACACACACACACACAGTACACAGGCAAGCACTGCCTGTTTGTTAGTGCTCATCCTGGGTCTTGCGCTCCGAGAGAGCCTGGGCGCTGGAGCTTCGCGTTTTCCCTCAGGCCGGTGCTTTACCACACGAGCCACAGCTCCACTTGCAGCCTTTTGGTAGCTACCTGGCAGTAAGAGTCCCACGGACTGTCCTGCACACATGGGCTTTGAACCTCCATCCTCAAATCTCAGCCTTTTGCATGGTTAGAATTACAGGTCTGGGCCACCAGCTCCTGGCAAGTTATTGTATTTTAAAACACAGGACACTGATAAAAGAGAATTTGATAAGGGATCACACAAGAAATACCTAGGTAAGAACTGAGGGATTGAACTGGAAAAACAGAAGAACTAGAAGCGTAGAACTCGTGCATTTTTCTCATTTTTCAGGGAGTGGCATGTTCTTTTCTGGAATTTGCTCTGTATGGAAGCATTAGATGCAGAATCAGGAAAGCAAGATTCTAGACTTGAACGTGGTGACCCTGTGCACATCTTCCTTGTCTCGGGCAGGCGCCTGTCCTTTTCTGATGCTGGCTTTCCTCAGTCTCAAACCGCAGCGGTTTTCAGCTGGGCTGAGCGGGGTCTGCAGAGCTGCCCGAGGCTGCCCTGGGCGGTGCCCAAGGCCGGTGGTTCCTTGGCCCAGGAGGCGGAGGGCTACCCAGGACCTGGTGCAAAGCAGCCGCCCACGAGGTGTCACGCGCCCCCCCCCTCCCCCGTCCCTTGCTGCCAGCCCTGCCCGCATGGGTCCACGCTTCTCCTGCAGAAAGATGGCCTGACACTTGCGTGACCCAGCCATAACAGCATAACGATGTTTTTGGACACCGATTTTGTGAATTTTTTTGGTGCGGTGCTTCCTCCCCCCACCCCCTGCCAAACCACCGGGAGTCTTTCTTGGTTCTGTCAGAGATGTAAAGTGATTGCACGAGCGCATTTGTGAAAGTCAGCCGTGTGTGTGTCGCAGGCTTGCGCGTGCCTGGGAGAGTGACATCAGCGTCCACGCCCTCACCCTGCCCTCCGCCAGCTGCTTGGAACTTCTGCTGATCTTGTCCAGGAGCACGGCCACCCTGCCTCTGTCCCTGCGCCGCATGAACTCCTTCCAGGTAAGGGAGACACCGTGACCGGGACACGGCTTCTGATTTGCTTGCGATTGCGTACCAGGGGTTCGCTCGCGGAGGCCTCGGGCGCGGGCGGTGGCACTGCCGAGCCAGAGACGCCCATCACCTGGCCGGTTCCTCACAGGTCGGTGAGCAGCACAGCTCCGGACGCCAGGGCTCGCCCTCCCAAGCTGGGAGGGACAGGGCAGGATCTCGAGGCTGCCCGCCTTCCCCACCCGGGCCCTTACGCGACAGTCGTCCGTGGCTTTGCCGCTCTCCTCCTGAAGTCAGGTTGCCAGGTGGATGGGTAAAGGGGAATGGTGACCTGCTCATTTTCAGCCCCATTTCCTTGTCCGCCTCTCCCTCAACACCCCCCATACCCACAGGGGGGGTTCGTTATTTTGTGTTCTTGGTACAATCCGTGCTGCTAATGTAGACTGACCAGCAGGAACAGCCCCTTCTTAGTACACAGCTAATTGTCACAGGAGGTAGCAAATGAGAACTAAGATGTTATAATACAGTAGCTTCCGAATGTAATCAGAATTACGACAGTGGAAAACTGCACGTCCTCAGACACTGGTGGGACTGCCCAGGCTTTGCGAGGAAAGAGTCAGTTTGGGTGAGCTCTACCTCTGGAGAATCACCTGTGTACCCGAATATACACCTCTACTGTGTGGTGAAGCCAGACAGGTAGACTTTCCTATGCATTATGTCTCCGAAAGTTGAGTTAAAAGTAATTGTTCCAGTCTAACTGATATTCTCGTTGTCTTGGAAATCAGTCAGCATTTGTTGTTTCTGTGATTGGCTGTTTCTGGGCCTTGGGGGCTGTCTCAAAGTTCAGTCTTTGACCTTAGAACGCCTATTAAGCTTTGATCAGCTTTAACCACATATTCTGGAAAGGACTGGAATGAATATCCCATTGTGCAGGAGGTGAAGCTGAGATCCAAAGAGAGATTGAGTTTGCCAGTGTCAGGGCCATGCTAATTTGCATGCTACTTGTGCCCCCGTCCTTACCAACTCCTCCTCCTGCCCGGCTGCTGTTCTAGGTTCTGTGGGTGCAACACTGCACACAAACAGGCAGCCCCATTCTCATCAACACACATTTTAGCAGAGGAAGATACAAAGCCAAGTAAGTGAGTACAACCAACTTCAAACCGGGGGAAGAGCTGACTGGGAAAGGCAAGGAGGAGTTACAGGGCCTCGGGCCGGGGAGGAGAGGACTCAGGGAGGGAGAGAGGTGAGAGAGACCTTGGGCTGGGGAATGAGCCAGGAGCCCGGCACTCAGGCCTGCTTCGGGGTGTTCTGGAAACAGAACAGGTGCTACACAGAGGCCGTGGCTACAGCAGGCTTGCCATGAGGAGAGGAAGAAGAGCCAACCAGTGCAGAGTGCAATGCGTGTGGGGGTGGGGGGGGTGGGAAGACAGGTCAGCAGAGGAGGCGGGCCGGGACAAGGAGTCTGGCTTCATTCCCATTGCACCAGGAAGCCGTGGAAGGATTTCAGTAGTGACTGATGTGAAAAGGAAGCAGAAGCAATTGTATGCCTTCTTCCTAAGTTCCCATCGGCTGTAGTGCACATATGCTTAGCAATAGGTCTGTGTCTGTGAGCCACAAACAAAGCTGGAGCAACGCACCAAGCCTGAGGCTGCTCTCCGTCACCCCCCCAACGGCAGTGCCCCCTCCAGTCCCTGGGTGTCAGGGGAAGGCGAGTGACACTGGATGTAGTGAGGATGCCCACACACTCACCCTTATTTTGTCACAGAGAATCCTTATTTGTGTACCCCCTGGAACTACAAATGATCTAAAGTTCTATAGTAATATTTGGTACTACCAATCCACACACCTTCGAAGTTTTGCTCAGTAGTTTGAGCACTACCTAACAGAGGTTCATATGGCCACAAGATTTTACGGAGGGAGATACACGAAACTTGCAGGGATTATCTCAAGAGAGTGGAGCTGCAAGACAATTATTTTTTATGTCCTTCCCTCTTTCGGACCATGTGAGAGTTGTATACCGTGGTTGAATGAGCAGCCCGAGAGAGATGACTCTGGCTTCCAGGATTTTATGGCCATGTTCAGGGAGCAAAGAAAGTCTTCCATATGTGGTATAAATTGAAAATAATTTTATTACAAAGTAATGTGAACACAAGTCTTAAAAAAAGAGTAATCTAAACTGAATGTGAGGGATTTGACTTAGGGGGAGGTAGAGGGTGAGCTTGAACTCAGGGTCCCGTTCCTGAACTTTTTTTTTTTTTTTTTTGCCAGTCCTGGGGCTTGGACTCAGGGCCTGAGCACTGTCCCTGGCTTCTTTTTGCTCAAGGCTAGCACTCTGCCACTTGAGCCACAGCGCCACTTCTGGCCGTTTTCTGTATATGTGGTGCTGGGGAATTGAACCCAGGGCCTCATGTATACGAGGCAAGCACTCTTGCCACTAGGCCATATCCCCAGCCCCCCGTTCCTGAACTTTTGTGCTCAAGGCTAGCTCACTACCACTTGAGCCAGAGCTCCTTTTGGTGGTTTGTTGGAGATGAGAATCCCACTTCCCGTCTGGGCTGACTTTAACCCCTCACGTATCAGCATCCTTTGCAGCTAGGATCACAGGCCTGAGCTGCTAGCCTGGGCCAGACAGAGCCGGTCCAGGCCCTCCAGGCGTGCCAGCTTGGTCTCGGGAGCTGAGCTGAACGAAAGCCGGTGCCCCGCAGGAGCTCCTAGCGGGCTGGCGGCAGGTTCCCCCCGGGCTGCATCTCATCGCCGTCCACTGTCGGCTTGACATCACTGTCAGGAGCTCGCGCCCTTCCTAACTTGGCAGAACCATAGGAACCACGCCCGACAGTTTCATCCCTGCTGTTCCCCAGATGCTTCTCATCAGGAATGTTCTAGAGCCCACTTCCGTGTGCAAGTCTGCGCCAGACGAGGAATCAGGAAGAACAGGGCGGCACTATGGAGCGTGGCTCTGCCTCGTACCTGCCTCGCTCTTCATTTTAGTTATGGGGGCATGGCCGTGAATTTCGCTTACACTGGAGCTTATATTCTTTAGTTGGAAGCTCTCGTCTATGTATATATTTCTATTTATTTTTGGTGCCAGTCCTGGAGTTTGATCTCAGTGACTGGACGCCGTCCTTGAGCTTTTGTGCCCAACTCTAGTGCTCTACAACTTGAGGCACAACTCCACTTCCGGCATTTGTTGTTGTTGCGGGTTAACTGGAGATAAGAGTCTTTCCTGCTCCGGTTGGCTTTGAACCGCAGTCCTCAGATCTCAGCCTCCTGAGTGGCTAGGATTACAGGCAAGGGCTACCAGCATACGGCCGCATTTTGTTTTTTAAGACTTATTTTGGTTAGAGTCGTAAAGTAGTAGAATGGCGTTTGTTATAGAGAACCAGCTTAGCATTTCCGCTTCTCTTACTTCCCAGGCAGAATAGTCGCTGTAAGCAGTGCTTCTTCTTGCACAACTGTTACTTTAGGTTTGAATGCCCCTCCTGCAGGCCATCTCTGTTTTTAGTGAAGCCATTATGGTATATGAAATTCTCTAGACTCACACTGCCGTGTTCCGCTTAGACCAGCAGGGGTGTCTTTGGGTGGTGCTGTCCCAATTTAACTTCCCCTCCATTGTATCCTGTAGTGTCTCTTAGTATGGTTATCAGAAGTAGAATGTAGGATTTAGTCACAGACCTATTGCTAAGCATATGTGCACTACAGTTGATGGGAACTTAGGAAGAAGGCATACAATTGCTTCTGCTTCCTTTTCACGTCAGTCACTACTGAAATCCTTCCACGGCTTCCTGGTGCAATAGGAATGAAACCAGACTCCTTGTCCCGGCCCGCCTCCTCTGCTGACCTGTCTTCCCACCCCCCCCCACCCCCACACGCATTGCACTCTGCACTGGTTGGCTCTTCTTCCTCTCCTCATGGCAAGCCTGCTGTAGCCACGGCCTCTGTGTAGCACCTGTTCTGTTTCCAGAACACCCCGAAGCAGGCCTGAGTGCCGGGCTCCTTGGCTCATTCTCCAGCCCAAGGTCTCTCTCACCTCTCTCCCTCCCTGAGTCCTCTCCTCCCCGGCCCGAGGCCCTGTAACTCCTCCTTGCCTTTCCCAGTCAGCTCTTCCCCCGGTTTGAAGTTGGTTGTACTCACTTACTTGGCTTTGTATCTTCCTCTGCTAAAATGTGTGTTGATGAGAATGGGGCTGCCTGTTTGTGTGCAGTGTTGCACCCACAGAACCTAGAACAGCAGCCGGGCAGGAGGAGGACTTGGTAAGGACGGGGGCACAAGTAGCATGCAAATTAGCATGACCCTGCCTCATATTAGAAATCCAGAAGCCCTGGTTAGAGGGGAGCAGAGGTGGCCGGGCCCAAGCTCCCCTTCTCCGCTGGGGCAGGGCGGGGCCAGGGGCAGCTCTGCATGAGATCTGTCACCAGATGGGGATCGGCGTTGAAACTGCGCCCTGGGCACGAGTGAGGAGCGTTGAAAGGCCAGCGCGGCCTTCACAGCTGGGAAGATGTCACTCACCGGAGTGGCCAGTGTTCACGGCTGGGCTCCCGCAGGGTAACTGGGATGGTGGCCAGCCACAGTGCAGAGGTCCAGAGGGTTCTGTGGCGTGGACAGGCTAACACCTGCTGTTGCCACTGTTGCTGGTGCTTCCTTCCACAGACGTGGTGTCCACGAGCAGCTCCTGACGCGTGTGGGTGGACAGCACGGACTCCTAGCCTGAGGCCCCCCAACGCCCGCTTTCAGTCTGAGAAGGTTGCTACAAGGCAGAGTAGATGTGTGTGTTTTCTGTGTGAAATGCAGACATGAAAGCAGAGCAGACTCAGCTGAAGGCGAGTGGGACCACTGAGGCAGAGGAGACCCCAGATACCAGAGGGCAGTGGAGGTGAATGGGATTGAAGCACACCTTCTGGAAATCTGAAAAGTCATCACTGTAATGGAATAATAGTAGAGGAAGCAGAACTGAGCAAGAGACTCACCTCTGAGATCTGGGAGGATTGAGTAACATTCTTAGTCCAACCGGTGGGTGAATCGAGGAAAATTAAGTGGCTGTTAGGCTGAAACTGATTGGTTTGGGCTGCTCTTTCTGTGCAGAGGATACTGATTTTTCTTTTGGTAGAGAGGTGCTTTCTGTATTAGCCTGTCTGTTTTATGGGACACAGGTTCCTGAAGAGGGTATTAAGTGTTATAAGAAATAAGTAAATATTGGTCATCAACAGATACTAATGGAAACCAATACTAATGGGACCTAGCGTCAGCCAACATTTATTGAATGCTTTCAGTATGGCGTGTGCTGTGTTTCTGTATTTTGTATCTTATTCCCATTTCGCATCTGTGGCGGTGAGCTTGTATAAACCTGCAGAGCTGGTCGGTGGAAGGGTGTGGGTCTAGAGCCTGGATTCAGGGTACCCCACTAACCCGTGTTGCTTCTTTTAATGGGTTGTTTGAACGCGGTTGTGTTCTGGAAATCCACGACCCCTAGGGCCTTTCCTGTGCGTCAAGAGCGGCGTGCCCTGACTCACTGGGAACCCTAGGGAGGATTCTCTCCTCAGTGTCCTTGGTGGGGGGACTTCCTGCAGGGCACAGGGGGAGGCCCTGCCTGTCCTCGAGGGAGAGGGCCGCGCTGCGCGTCCCCGGTGCCGTCTTGCTCGTCTCCGCGGTTTCAGAACTGCTGGCAGAAGCGCACCATTTCTTCTCCCAGTGACTGCTTCGCCCTCCCCTGTCAGGCCCGCCTCTGTCCGAGGGTGCCCTGGAAGGGGGCCTGCCTTGACAGCCCCGGGGAGACACTGAATCGGGGTAACGGCCCGCCGGGCCTCGTGAGGGCTGAGCCTTCTGTCCCACCCCGCCCTGCTCCTCCGTGCTTCCACTTGGTCCCCTTGGCCCCGAACTCTGTGTGCCTCCAGGGCGATGTGGCAGATGTTGCGCCACTGCTACGTTGAGCCATCTGGCTGAACCCTGCCTTCCTCCTAATTGATGGCTTGACTCCCCCGAGAATGCGCCGGAGGGCCCTTCCTGGGCGGAGAGATTCTGAGGCGGGGGCCGCCTCGTCCTGGCTGAGCCGGTTCACCCCCTCGCCGCTCCTCCTTGGCTCCTTGGCCAGCCGGCTGCTCCGGGCCCTCCACGCCGCATGGGTCGCGTCTTCAAGGATGCGGAGCCCCAGCACTGGAAATGCTTTTTGTTCTCCCCAAGTAAATCGCAGCACTCTACAACCGTTCTGCACGTAGTCACAAACGCTGCGCCCTGCACAGTTCTCGCATCCACTCTCATTTCTAAAGGTAAAGAGAGTGATTTGGGCGAGCTTATCTTAAGTACCAACATGCACGGCATGTTTTAAACCTCAGGCTGTGACTCAATGGTTCACTCCAGTGGGTGGCAGTTACATCAGACAAGGGCCAAGTGCTCCTCTCTGACACTCCTGCCTCGCGTGCGTCTTACTCCACATCATCCACAACAAGAACGGTGCTTTTATTAATATCTTTTAAAGAACCGCCAACCTTTAATGCAGAAGCAATGTGAGTAATGTTCTAAATCGTTGTAGATTCTGGTACATTTCCTGTGAACCAGTTTTACTTTTATGTATATGCTGGGTAGTTTTAGTAATATTAAAAAAAAAGAAACAAAACCTTTATAGACTTTGTTCCTACTGGGTAATTAGGAGTTGGTGGTGAATATTTTCTCAGCAGATTTCAAACCCAGCACTGTTCAGCAGATAAGGGAATAGCAGTTGACTGACTATGAGAGCCTGATGCTGCTCTTTTCTTTTTTACTGCTGGGAGTGGAACCCAGAACCTTCTGCATGTTAAGCACATGCTCTTATGCTAAGACACATTCCTAAGCCCTGACTATCATACTTAGCTTCATTTTAACTTTAAGTATCTGCTGATAGTTAAATTTAATAATTTCCAATAAGAGAATTAACTGTATATTCAACTCCTCATTTATTAAGAAATCAGTAATTTTATAACCCTCACATCTAGGTACCTTTTTGCTACCTATTAATATTTGTCTTGAGAAGAAAAATGAGATGTGAAAATGTGGTTATTTTGCCATTCATTTGCCTGCTTCTAATAATTTACTAACACTTAGACATAGGCCTGAGAAATTTATAGATAAGTACAACAGTAGGCTAAAAAGAAGAGAAGGTGAAGTTTAATTTCTCCATTTTTTTTGTCTACCTTTAGACATAGAACTACACAGATGTCCATTACATATCATGCTTGTTTATGGGTAAATTATAGCCATTATTTTTTTAAGTAATATTTTCCCTTGACTATAAAAACATAATTCCCTTTGTAATGAAAAAATTATAGAAAAATGTCAAGAGAATCACTATCAGTGGGAATAACAAGTACTGACACGTAAGTATAGTTTTAACTTAGTGGAGTTTTTTGTATGCTTAGTTTCACCAGTAAAAGGGCTTAAACCCAGGACCTCGCAACACTTGGCTTTCTTGTTCACAGTTGATGTTGCTTCCCACTTGAGCCATGCCTCTATTCTGGCTTTTTGCCGTTTATATTGGAGATGGAATAACCTGGGCTTTTCTGCTGAGGCTAGCTTTGAACTGTGATCCTCTGTGTAGCTAGGATGACAGGCAGGAGCCACCAGTGTCCAGCTCTAAAAGCATTTCCAGGTATTCCTGTGAACTGATGCCTAGTGACATGTTTTCATACACGGTCAGCCTCGCGGTGGGCGCTGGGTCTCGGCTCCTGGCAGCTTCTTTCCTTGCTGTATCTTCTGGCACGTAGTCTCCCACAGATGCCATCGGGCTTGGGTACTTTGTACCGGGGACCCTCTTAGGAGGCGCGATTGGACATGGGGAGCGAATGGAGCCGTTCCGCATGCTCAAGGCTGTGACAGGTGTCCTCGGGGCGGCCTGCCCCTCGAGGGCCGAGCCTGGCGCTCCCTCGGGAGCTGCGTACAGAGCAGAGCTGGCGCCCCCAGACCCCCGGCTGGACTCACCCTCTCCTTCCTGCCGGGCCTCTGTCCTCGGTGGGCAGAGCTCGTTGGGAGTGGAGTGCTGGTATGGACGACGGCTCTGAGTTGAGCCGATTTCTAAGCCGTCGCCGTAGTGAGCCCAGTGTGGAAAGATGTGGGCGTTCGCCTTCCTTTCCGCCCCGTAGGATGCTGCGAGAGCTGGGACGTAGGGGCGTTCGGGCTCTGGTGTCTGCCTCCCCTCGCGGAGTCCTCTGCTGTCTGCGGTGTGCAGTGGGCTGGCCAGGCGGGGAGTCTGGAGGGTGGTGGGCCGCCGCGTAGCCTCCCTGCCGTGCCGTTCCGGGGGCTGCTGACGCGTGGCCCGGCTCACGCGTGAGACACGAGGTGGTCACCAAGCGGCGGGGACTGTGGGCAGAGCTGGGTGGGGTGCAGGCCTTTGTGGAGGACCTGGTGGGGAGCATCTGACGGGGAGGGGCTGCCCTGGCCTTCACCCTATCGAGGGAAGCAGGTTCGTCATTAGGGCCTGGGTTTGGTTTGCTTGTCTGAGTAAGTTCCCTTGGCTCATTTTTCCTGATTCTCGGGGAATGCTTACGTCAAGAAGGCCGTAGGCTTACACCTGTGGAATTCCGTCTAATAAACTAGGGGCTCCCGAGCCCCGTGCCGCCTGCCTGGCGCCGGTGGCACGGCCAGGCCTGGCATCGCCGGGCAGCGCGTGCCCCCCGGCCCGGGAGCCTCGGCTCTGGAGCTGGGTGACGGCGGTGGGACGGGCCCGTCCCGCGTGGAGGCTGCCGAGACACTCAGATGCCCGGGCGACCCTGCCATCGCCGGGTGGGGGGGGTGACGGCGGTGGGACGGGCCCGTCCGCCGGGGGGGGGGGGGTGACGGCGGTGGGACGGGCCCGTCCGCCGGGGGGGGGGGGGGTGACGGCGGTGGGACGGGCTCATCCCGCCCCGCGAGCGCACTGCGTGGAGGCTGCCGTGACACTCAGATGCCCGGGCGACCCTGCCATCGCCGGGGGGTTCTGCTCTGCGTCGGTCCCCGTGCCGTGGACACACACAAGCCAGACGCGAGGGCACCGTTCCCCTGCCCCGGCCCTGGCTCCCGCGTTCTCCTGATCCTGCTCTCCAGTCACCACGCCAGCGAATTGTCATCTGAAGCGCGCCGCTTTCACTCTGTCGTGACTTCTCCCTCAGTGCTTCACGGAGCGCTTACCTGGTCACCCGGCCTTCTCCACGCCCTGTCCTCCTGCCTCTGGGCTCCCTCCCCCCGGCCAGTACCCCTGCGGAGGACACAGGAAGTTTCAGCTCGTTCCCTCCGGGGGTTCCACTTCTTCACCTGTACCGTGAGGTGACGGGGTTACATTGCAGATACGTTGCAACGGTACAGGCACCGCCCCCCCCCCCCGCCCCCCGGCTGTGTCTGGCCCTACCTGCTTCTGATGGGTTCGCCATGCCTGTGTATTAATAACTCTGTTCTTCAGGTGTTCTGGGCCTTAGATCTTCTGAACATCTGGTGCATAAATGAAGTCCAATTGCATAGTGTGTGTGTGTGCGCGTGTGCACGCGTGTGTGATGGGTCTGATCTCCAGACAACTGCAGCGCAGGGTGGGGATGGCTCTTCCGACCTGGGAGGCCCGGGTCGCCTCCCCATGAGGGGTCAGCAAAGAAGGAAGCCGGCCCGTTCCCTCCCAGCCTTCTCTTCCCTCTCTGCCTCTGCCTTTCTCTCTAAGGCCCACGCAGTGGGTCGCTGGTGTCGGTGGTGTTCTTCTAGATGCTTCTCCAGGGATGTCTTGGAGCTGTGAACATTCTCTCCCGCCTGCCGCTCCTCACCCCAGGCCTTCATGCTGCTCCGGCACTGAGTCTGCCTTTGCTTTTCTTTGCAAAGAAGGCTGGAGACACAGTCCGCTTTTTGGAACAAACTCCTACCAAGATAGACCCGAGTGCAGTCATTTTGTTCCAGAAGGTGTTTGGCCCCGGCCCTTTCCTGGCTGGGAGGGGGTGGGGGGCTGGGCGGGGGGCTGCCAGCGTTCACGGGGTTGAAGGCTTGGGAGGTGAAGCTACTCCAGCCTCGGCTGAGAACCCCTGGGAGCCTTCTGGTGATGACCCACTGCTTCAGCAAAGGACAGACTTAGAACAGAAAAGGTGTTGAGGGATCACAGCACGGAGGTCTGGAGGAACGCGGCTAGAGGGTTTTGTCGCCTGTGGTGTGGTGGGTGAGAACCGCGGGGTTCAGCCGGGGTCTGGTGGTGTGGCTGGGTTTTAAGTCGCGGCCCTGGAGAGGTGAAGAGCGCTGCGGAAAGCCCGTCGAGCGAGCTGGCGACGGCCTCCCGGCGCCGCGTGTGCCCCGCGTGCGCCCCGCGTGCGGGGTGTCCTGAACGACAGAGGCACCGCAGAGGCGTGGGGGACAGCGCCGAGGGCGTCTGTCGCCTGGACCCAGGGCCCGGGGCGGCGTCGGGCATCACGCTGAGCTTCCAGTCACTCCAGACAGCGCGGCGCCTCTGAGAGGGCGCCTGGTGGATCGTCCACGCCACGTGGGAGGAAGAGTTCGCAGAGTCATCTGCAGGGGCACGCCCCTCGCCTCGCCTCCTCAGAGCCGGATGTGTTTTCTCACAGAACGCTGCGTCTGCCCAGTGGTTCTGGCGCTCTTCCACAAGTTCCAGAGCATTGAGCCTCCTGCTCATGGAGGCTTCGGCTCCCACGTGGCTCATAAAAGGGATAAACACCTGAGACATTGTCTGTGTCTGTCCTCAGGGCCCCCGAACATGGCCGTGTTTATGTGTCGGCATGAAAGCAGTAGCGTTCACAGTTTTCTTATACACAAAGTAAGTGTTTTAGCAAAGATAAACGTGCTCAGTATTTTCACCTTTTTCAAACCGGTGGACACGTCAAATTTTTCAAGTACCTAATGGGCACAATGTCTCTCTTCCCTGTTACTGTTGTCTCTTTTTATGAGCTTGCTTGAAAACCCACGTTTTTAGTTTTTAGGTATTTTGACATTCATTACCTTAACAGTTGTTTATTTTTTGTTTTGTACTTGCGTCCCACATCCTTTACTGTTCCTGTCCCGTGTGTCGGAAGATATGTTCATTTTGCTCAGCCCTGCATGACGGTGTGTGAGGTGCAGATCCAAATTCTGTACCTCAGTCCAGTGTGAAGACCGATCACTCATTCCTCTGCCGTCTGATCGGGTTGATAAGGCAGTAGAGTTGTAAGACCGTTGGCCGCTCCTATCGTAATAGACTGTCACTTCCCTTCCTGCTGGCCTGGGAGATATCTATCTTTGTACTTGACTTTGTGCACTGAAGTCTGCGTGCTGATTTATTCTATTTTCTACTTGGTGACTTCTCCATCTGAGACCTCCTATCTTTAATTAGTTCTGTAAAGTTGTCAGCTATTATTTATTAAATTTCCATTATCTGTCTGTCCCCAGTTCCTTCTTCTATCCTCCTATTAGACATATAGAAGTGTCTTTGTGATCTTATCTTTCTTAACTCGGGAGGTGGGGGCTGTACACATGGCACATTACACAAACAAATACAGCTGAACCCCAGTCCTCACACAGGATACATTTCACAGTGCTGTATCTTCTAATTCATTCATTCTAGTTTTCAACCCCACGATTGAATTTTACATCAGCGGATAGCTTTTATTCCTTCTCAGGGCATTAATGTTTTTTTCCTGGCGATGGTAAACATTGTTGCTAAGGGTTGGATTTCTTCAGGTGTGTTGGAATTTGGGGTCGCAGTCTTACCCTGAGTTCTGCCTGTCCTCTTTGACCCCTTCCCACAGTTGTCCTGGTGGGCTGGCTGGTGCCTCGTGTCGGGTTCCCAGGCCTCTGCTCCAGCACGTACCCCGGGGTGCCTCTCTCGTTAATCTTGGAGTCACCCAGGGCCACTGGCCAGCGCAGGGGCTGCTTGGTAGTGGGTGAGAAGGCGGAACGCCATCCTCCCATTCATCCAGATGAAAACTCCTCATCCCCGGTCCTTGTAGCATTTTTAGGGCTCTGTTCCTGAACATCAGATAGTCTTGAGTCCTGCGTTGGTCCCCTCTCTGTCTCAGCACCTAACCTTGACTGGGGCCCCATCAGGCCGGCTTGTTGCTTCAGCTCTGCCTCTCTCCGGTGCTTCTGCTCCATAGAAATGCTTAGCTTAGCTTTTGATTGTACTATGGCTTGAAATGCTCTTATCTTACATTTTATCTGTCATTACTGTTTATTTTTATTTTTTTGAGCCAGTACTGGGGCTTGAACTTGGAGTCTGGGCACTGATCCTGAGCTTTGTTGCTCAAGGCTGGCTCTCTCCCACTTGAGATACAGCCCCACTCCTAACTTTTTGCTGCTTAGTGAAGATAAGAGTGTCACAGACTTTTCTGCCAGAAAGGAATTCAAAGGCAGCACTGACATTTAGCTTTGGTCTTCACATCTTTAGAAGGGAATACAACTGCCCTTCCTGCCTGTGACAACGCTTTGTGAAGGATAAAGGCTTCAATTAATGTAATCAGTATCATGTTTCACCACTACTGGATGTGAGTAAGGACATTTACCTTGAGTGGGTAGCTGGTGGAGTACTTTAGCCACAATAGAATTAAGCATCCCCACAGATGTAGTTGTGTGTGCTAAGTGCTGTCAGCAACTAGCTCATAAATTACACAGTGGTTTCTTGAAGTAAATGGATTGTGGCTTTCTATTTTACTTTTAAAGTTGCATGAAGTGAAAGAATTTGTGTTTCGTGGTATCTATAGAGCTTTGCTCATTATTTGCTGTACTTAAAATATTTTTAATTCAACAGTGGCATCTTGGACATAATTTATCATTTGGTATTGGGTACTCATTTTAATTGTTATTGTAAAGGTGATTTACACAGGGGTTGAAGTTACATAAGTCAGATAATGAGTGCATTTCTTTTTGAACAGTGCCCCCTCTTCCCTCATTTTCACCCAGTTTTTCCCTCCTGACTCCCCTCCCTGGCAAGTTGTATAGTTCATTTTCAACATAGTATCTAGCGAGTGTCACTACTGCATTTGTTCACCCTTTGTCACAAATACTGGGTACTTTGATAGCATGGGTGGCTCACACCTATCTATAATCCTGGCTACACAAGAGTTCGTGATCTGAACATCGCAAATGAAAGCCAGCCCAGGCAGGAAAGTCTGTGATACTCTTATCTCCCGTTATCCACCAGAAAGCTACAAGTGGAAGTGGGTAGCCCTCCAGCCAAGGGACAGCACCCAGGCTCTGAGTACAGGCCCTAGCACTGGTGCATATGTGCAGGTACGCACACACACACGCACAACACATGTAAACCAAACTTGTGGCATCCTTGTTTTTCAGATAATGATTTTTTACTTGGTATTGTTAGGACCTAGAGAGTGGCACTGTGTAGATGCTGTCTTTATTCAGTCTTGTAAACAACGTTGTATCTTTCATGCCCCAAACAAAACAACCAACTACTTCCTCCGGTGGCACACATCAAAAGGAGAACTGAGGGGCTGGGGATATGGCCTAGTGGCAAGAGTGCTTGCCTTGTATACATGAGGCCCTGGGTTCGATTCCCCAGCACCACGTATACAGAAAACGGCCAGAAGTGGCGCTGTGGCTCAAGTGGCAGAGTGCTAGCCTTGAGCGGGAAGAAGCCAGGGACAGTGCTCAGGCCCTGAGTCCACGCCCCAGGACTGGCCAAAAAAAAAAAAGGAGAACTGAATGTTGATGCAGTTTCTCTTCTAGCAGGCATCACTGGAAATAGTCAGCTGGAGCCTGGTTTGTGCTTTTAGCTGGCTTTTCAAAATAGAGGGAAAAAGGAAGGGAGGGAGGGAGAGAGGGCAAGAAAAATTACTTTTGTTCTTGCATTTTCTGATACATCCCTTGGAGTCTAGAAGTGTTTGCTGCATGATTGCAGATGACAGCTGTACAGCCTCAGTCTCCCAAACTGAAGTCAGATGTGGACACGGGGCATCCAGCCACGCCCATCGCTGTTTGTACACAGTGCCAAAATGACCAACAGCTGTGGACCAGTAGACACTCACAAAACAAGAGCGTGCATTGCACAAGTCCTCACCATGTCCACACCGTCACTGCCAGCATTTGTGGAGAGAAAGATGGACTTGGAGAAAGCAGACATAGAAAGACATGAGCCGGCGAAGCTGCCTGAGGGAAATTTGCAGCCAGATGACAGAAAGAGTAAATGCAGCCCGAATGTTAAAGTGCTGAGAAAAAAGTTGTAGCAAATGAGAGACAGGATGCAGGGATGGGCATTGAAGTGGCATTACTTAAAGAGCCGGGGCCATGTTGCACCAGATGCGCCTGTTGGAGAAGCAGACCCTGCTTCAGGCGCACTTGAAAGGATGGGACCGTCAGCGCCCCCGACAGGGCAGGTACAATTGAGACCAGCCTCTGTTACGGTGCTTCTCCTGGACAATCCAATTGGTGTTATATCTCCTAACTTAACGCTTTTCCTCCTGAGACGATGAGACGGCTGCTCTTTGCATTCCTCTCCATGTCTCTGTCAAGCCTTTTGTCAGAGGGGAAATTGCCTTATGCATAATCGGAAATAATTGGGAGTGTAATGAGAACCACCAGGTCGATGCTCCCTCATGCTTCTTTTCACTTTACAAAGTAAAACAAACTCTGACTGTACTTAGGTTGTAGAATTTAGGCAGAGACTTGATAAATGAATTCTTTTTTCTAAATGTGCAGAGAGCCCAAATAGGAGGTGGTTGGTGTCCCAAAGCCAGGTGTTCGAAGATGTCTTTAAGCTTCCCGATACATTTGCAAGTTTACTGTGATGAAGTGGCAATTTGCAGTATAAAGCTGATTACAGAAATCAAGGTAGAGCTGAAATCTATTTTTCATTCATTCATATTATTGGCTGTTCTACCTCTTTTCTTGATATAGGCAGCACCATTAGTAATGTTCTCATGTGACCTTGAGAGGTTTGTTTTTAGTGATTAGCAGGAATTGGTTTTTAAAAAATCCTATTGAGGACCTATTTAGCCACTAACCATGTTTTGCATTGTTATTTACCTTGTAAGAAATACTTTTAGGTTCATAAAGAAATGAGGAGGCAGTACAGATTTCCCATGCACCCCTTGCGCCCCCAGTTATAGCATCCGGCATGTCATACCCACCAGAGCCACTGCATGTGCTACAGAACTGACACATTATTACACATTGATCATTGGTTTCCATTGAATTCACTCATTGTATCAAAAAGCTAAATAAACCGGGTGCCATTGGCTCATACCTGGCTGGCTACTCAGGAGGCTGAGGTCTGAGGATTGCAGTTCAAAGCCAGCCCGGGCAGGAAGGTCTGCGAGACTCTTATCCCTAATTAACCACCAGAAAATTGGAAGTAGTGCCGTGGCTCACGTGGTAGAGCGCTAGCCTTGAACTGAAGAGCTCAAGGAAACAGCGACTGTCTAAAATAACAAGATTTCTCTCTTAATTGGCTCTTCACTGACCATAACGATCCCCGGTGCCCTTGTGTCATGGCAAATGAAGAGGTTTCGTTCCATTTCATGGCCCCATAGTACGTCGTTCATTCGTGTGTCCTCTGTCTGGTGCTCTGGCTGCGTTACACTGAACCCTGACCCTGTGGTCTGTCCCCGGATTTCTGTAGTTCCCGTGCTGGGAAATAGCGATTGAGCCAGGCATGGCTTTGGCAAGGACCCCCATTTTGCCTTCCCCTCCTGAAGGGTTGGTGTGATTTGGGTTTTCTGTTTCTTTTTGAATCTGTTTTCATGATTTATGTTTTCCTAGAGACTTGTCTATTTCACCTAAATTCTCATAATTTTGATAACTTATTTAGACTATGCCCATTACACTTGCTGTAGCTATTATTAGGTTTTAATCACTTATCTTTCTGTAGCTATTTGCCGTATCCAGTGAACTCCTGGCGAGTTTTTTTTAATCGTTTCCTTTGTCGGTGGATGAGCTCTCCTTCAGCTCTGCCTGTGGATGTGAAAGCCTCTTGTCTCCCTGGCAGACTTCTGCTGCTTTTTTATCTGCATACCTGTAACCTTCCATAATGGAAACATCTCCTCCGCGTTTACAAGAGGAGTTCTGTAAGCCACTTCCCCCTTCCTGGCCCGGTGGTTTGATGGGAGGAAGTTTGTGTTGGCCCTGGAACACTGTGGGAGTTCTTTGAAGCCTGGGTTGAAGGACTGCCTGCCGGTGAGGCTCTCCAAGCCACACCCTCCTCGCCACACGTGAGCTCCGCCCCGACCGAAAGGGCCTGCTCCCACCGTCTGCCACTAGAGGGCAGACCTTTCCAGTTCATATATGGGGGGGCGGGCCCTGGCGGAGAAGGCGGAACCAGACAGGAGCCCCCAGCCCTGTGCCCGTCAGAACATCTGGAGCAGGAGCTTCCTGAGAGTCTCTTCTGCCTCAGAGGACGCCATTATTTTCCCTGACTGCTCGAGCTGTATCTTTCAAAGTTTTTCTTCCCAATATTTGTGTAGTCAGCATTTTGAAGTCTTTCAGGCTGAAAAAAAAGTTTCTTCTGGCTTCTAAGTCTTACCATATTAGAGGAAATGAGAACTCGAATTTTTTTTTTTCTAAATTGAAATGTGAACTTAATTCCTATGTGTTACTTCTTTAGAAGTTACAGTCCTGGTCCATTCAGTGGTTTTAGATCCCTGTCAAGGGCAGAGAAGTGGAAGATTTAGCAGCTAACTCTTTTTTTTTTTTGCCAGTCCTGGGGCTTGCACTCAGGCCTGAGCACTGTCCCTGGCTTCTTTTGCTCAAGGCTAGCACTCTGCCACTTGAGCCACAGCGCCACTTCTGGCCATTTTCTATATATGTGGTGCTGGGGAATTGTAACCCAGGGCCTCATGTATACGAGGCAAGCACTCTTGCCACTAGGCCATACCCCCCAGCCCAGCAGTTAACTCTTAATAATGTGTAGCGCGTGATCTCATCTAATCCACCATCTCTGTGAGATCTGTCCCGTCATTTATATAGTAAAGATAAGGTCACTGGAGCTCCGGGCGATGCAGTTCGCCGTCTAGTCGCTCGTATGGTAAAGGCGAGGTCACCCGAGCCTGGGAGAGAGCCTGACTGCTCCAAGGTCATCGAACAAATCGTAATTCATAATGGCGGCCTTGGGTAATCCAGAAAAAGAAAGCATGCTTGATGAAGTCTGTGCTTGGTGTCCTGCTTTGATAAGGCAGCAGGTTGTAGAATAGATCCTAAATTTCCATTCCAATCGTGTTGCCGTAGACCAGTGTGGAGTTTCCCTATTAAAAAGATAAGCAGAGCAAAGGAGGGCAACTTACCTTTTTTTTTTTTTTCCTGCTTTGCTTCCTCTAAGAAAACTTACTCATAGGAGACCTCCCAAGGATGTTTCTGGATATCAGAGCCCAAAATACATTTGTCAGCCTGCATGAGAGAGGTAAACGTCAGCCAAGGGCTTCAGAGCTGACCTGCTGAGCACGGCTCCCTTTTGACATCCCGCACCTCTAGCCGTATTGGCCCTCTGCTCAGCCCAGCCTCCGGCCAGCTGGGTGGTAGTTGATGGTTTTGTGTTAATAGATGCGTCTTCCTTCCAAAGTGTTGGTTTTTAGTTTTTAATAGCTTCATACTCCAGTTGGCCTTTTTGTTTTTGTTTTTTTTTTTGCCAGTTGTGGGGCTTGAACTCAGGGCCCGAGCACGGTCCCTGGCTTCTTTTTTTTGCTCAAGGCTAGCACTCTGCCACTTGAACCACAGCGCCACTTCCGGCTTTTTTCTATCTATGTGGTGCTGAGGAATCGAACCCAGGGTTTCATGTTTACGAGGTGAGCACTTTACCACTAGGCATATTCCCAGCTGCTGTTGTTGTTTTTGTACTGATACTGGGGCTTGAACTTAGGACCTGGATGCTGTCCCTTCGGTTTGTTTGCCCATGGCTGTTGCTGTACCACTGGAGCCATCCCTCCACTTGTGGCTTGAGGCTGGTTCATTTGTTTGCCGGCCTGGCTTGGAACTGTGGTCTGGAGTAGCCAGGATTACAGGAGTGAGCCACCGGCACCAAGGCTCCATTTGGCCCTAACTAGAACTTGAAATCTGACTTTCCCAGTGCGCCCATCTTCATGCGGAGGTGCGTGCATGCGAGATGTCGCATTCTTTGGGACTCTTTTCAGGGACCTGTTTTTTTCCTGTGTGACAGTGTTTCCACATGCCTTGTGTGGGGGTAGGTAATAAAACAGTAGTGTCTACGTATTTTTCTTAGGAAGGCTTTCATTCTAAAGTAACCAGGGTCATTCACCCAGGAAAGTCAGGACCAGGAGAACCGGGAGACGGTTCTTACGTGAATCGAGGGAGCAGCGGATTCCCAGGCTGGTCCTTGACACCCTTGTGGCTGCCTCCCGGTCCCCTCTGGCGTCCTCCCGCCCATCTGCCGCCCAGATGTGGTGGTGCTGAAGCCAAGCACTGGAGGAGAGCCAAGGTCACTGCGGCGCGGCGCCGCAGCAGTATAGCCTCCCCTTCCTGATGCTCTCCGGCTCTCCCACTTCTCCTCCCTCCAGCCAGAGGGGAAAGGAGGCCAGGGGAGGGGGGAGGGGTCGGGATGGATGCCACCTCCAGCCAGGGGAGGGGGGAGGGGTCGGGATGCCACCTCCAGCCAGGGGAGGGGGGAGGGGTCGGGATGCCACCTCCATCCTGGGGAGGGGGAGGGGGAGGGAAGCCACCTCCAGCCAGGGGAGGGGGGAGGGGTCGGGATGGATGCCAACTCCATCCAGGGGAGGGGGGGAGGGGTCGGGGATGGATGCCACCTCCAGCCAGGGGAGGGAGGAGGGGTCGGGATGCCACCTCCAGCGACCTTCCTCCTTTCCAAGCCTGGGGGAAGTGGAGGAAAGTGAAGACTACTACTTCACAGTTCTTTTGTAAATGAAACCAAAGCAGCAAAGAGGACAGCCCGCCCTTTATGTCTTAGTAATTCATCCTGTTACACCAAATGTTATGTCTCCCAGCCTCTTGAGTTGTCTGAATGCTATTCTAGAAAACGCTTGGGCCATTCTTTTTTTCCTTTTTCCTGTCAACCTTGTCATCTAGTAACTCAGGTATGGGTGTTTCTTAGCACCTGGTACCTTCTTCTCATTTATAAAGCGACTTTGTAAACCTGTAATTGATGGTAAGCCAGACCAATATAAACTGCATGAAAAGTACAGATTGGCAAAGATGCATGGGGAAGTAAAGAGGTTTTCTTTTTGCTTATTCTTGACTCAGTTTTTCTTCTGAAATTAAAAGTTAACTGGAAGACAAATGCAAAGCTATTTCAAACTAAAAGTCTTTCCTCCTTGCATCCGTTTCAGTTTTGTCTGCATTAGGCTCACCTTCCTTCCACCTCATTTCTTCCTCCCTCTCTTTCTCCCCAGTTGACCTGTTATGATCTCAGGAGAAAGCGAAAATGAAGTTTCTCACGGGAATGTGTATCTTCATTTGAATGGGGGTGTGCGTGAGAGAGCTTTTCGCCAGTTATTTGCGCCACCTATCTTATAGAAGAGGAGGACAGAGCTGGATTTTGAGGCAGAATGTTAGTCTTTTCCCTTGCTTTCTACGGGCCCCACACATCCCTCTGCCATCATCCGCATTCGTTTTCAGATTCAGTGGGTAGAAACCAGCCTTGAACGACATCACTGACTAACTTAGGGGCAGGAAAGAAGAGCTGGGTAGACAACGTGAAAGGTCCCTCAATAACTGAATCCAGTCGTCCCTCAGTGACTGGGAGTGAAATGTTCCAGATCTTACCTTATTTCGAAATCCAAGGATGCTCACAGACCTTGTGTAAAACTACACACTTGTAGATATAACCCCTGCAAACTCTCCCAGATACTTTTAAGTCTTTTTAGTAGTTTAATCTTAGAGCCATTATAATACCTGATAAAACGTGATGTGTTATGAGTAGCTATTAAACTCTTGCTTAGGAACTAATGTCTGGGAGAAAACCTCAGCATGTTGTATGCAGCCACGGTCTTTTCCTGAGCGTCTTCCCTGTGCGGTGGGCCAAGCCTGCAGGTGGGGACCCCGGGGGCGAGCTCGGGTGTGGACCGCATCCTCCCGGGGCCTGGCACCCCAGTCCAGCCCAGCATTGCCGGTCGCAGGCTGCTGCCTCTCACTGGCTGCCGGTCCCAGAAGCAGGTGTACTTTCCGCCGGCTTTGTGTAAGCAGCAGATGGTACCTAGCTAAGTACCCTCTCTCTTTACCCTGGACACGGGTTCTGTTTTTCTTGTCTTTCCACCGCAAAAGGGCTACTTGAGATATATGTATAGTTTGTTGTAGTTGTTTTCTTCTTTTTGTTTTTTGGCAGTGATCTACAGGCCTTTATTATAGAACACAAAGGGCATGTTGTACACACCCTGTAGTTGTTTTCTTGTAACTGTACCATTAAAACTGAGATCTGCATCTTTTTTTTTCCACCCACCAGCACAGAATTTAACCATTGCAGTAGTGATAAGTAGCAGGTTTCACTCAATAATCCATTCAGTAGATCTTAATAAAATAGCTAATTTGTTGTGAATATATTCTAAATGGGCTAACCTTCAGCAGGAGCTTCTAGAAACTAAATGATCTGGCCTTTTATGTCTCACGGATGCTCTATACTAACAGTAAAGAAGTAATGTCAGAAGTAACAAATTATTCTACACTTAGATGCCGATAAGGTTTCTGCAGATATTTGTGAGTACTTTGGGCTTTGCTATATTTCACAATTGAAAATGACAGAAGGCATCCACACAGATTCACAGTCTTGTAGAAGTGACAGAACTTGGCAGGTCGCACGGGGACACGGGCTCAGCGGATGCGGAGCTGGGTGAGACCCTCGCCCCCTACACACTGCTGTTGAGCTTTGCGAAGACGTGTCTCCTCTCTGTCCCTTCATTTATTTATAATATATATATATGATTTGCCTAATGTCCATGCTTTATGAATGTTAAAGTCAACAAATACTAAGTCCTTCAAGTATGATAAATACGTGGTCATGACTTTGGCTCTGCGACTAGACCTTCTGTTTCTAGTTGTAAACATTCTGACTCGCAGTCCCTACTCGGTGGTAAAGCACACCACGGCGCACCCAGTAGGACCAGCACCGGGTCTGCCTTGCTCCCTGGCCGGCCTGCCTCGCGTAGTGTGACTGGCGGTTGCCTCAGTGTCCCCGCCGTGAGAGCCCTGTGAGAGCCAAGTCCCTGGCCAAGAAGACAACCCCAGCCAGACCGACCGGGCTGAGGAGAGGCGTGCCCAGCCGCACTTGAGAGGGGGGAGCCCAGAGAAAGGAGGCACACGCGGATCGGATCGTGAACACCGGGGAGAGGAAGGAGCGACATTGTCCAAAAAGACATGCACTCAGTACCTGACCTTCGTACCTGCAACCCCTCCGCACGTCCCCTTTATAATAATAACAGTAACAATAAAAAACATGTGAGGGAAAATTTTCAGAGAGGAAAATGAAGTGGCAGGGGAGCGGCTGGGCGGGAAAGCGGGAAGAAGAGTGAGCGGTGCTGGGGGGAGGGGACCGACTCGAGCACCCCGCGCACGGCACGCGCCCCGAAGACGCCATCCTGAAACCAAGACGGGGGAGGAGTCTTTTTTCATTTAGAGGCATAGTTACAGGAAATCATTCCGGACAAGTGACACAGGAGCCACGCCCAGAGCCCTTCCGGACGTAGGTCCACGGGGACCGTGACAAGGAGAGGCCATGGTGCTGTCAGGACAGTGGGGCGATCTTGAACCTGTGATGACCGCTCCTCTCCCCTCGGGAGTGTGCTCAGTGAGGGCGTGGAGCAGAGAACATCAAACCCCACGTGTCCGCGGGGTTGCGGGGCGGCCATTTTCCCTCCTGGCGCACGCGTGTGGAGTCGCGGGCCAGGCCGCCCGGAGCTTGACACGCGTCACGGGGTCTGGAGATTGCTCTCTGCAGCTGCTCGTGGCGGAGGAATTTTCTGTGATCTCGTATAATCTACTTTTGCCATAGTGTAGCTCAAGGTTAACGCAACACAAACAACATTATTTAGGCTTGTGTCTTAGGGGCACGGAGCTCTAATTTGGGATAAAATGACCCAGTATATTGCTTTCTAAGCTTTAGTGCTTTAGGCGAGTTCTCATTTTCTCCCCACCCCAAGTTATTGAACGTTCTATAAAACTTAAAACTTCTTGCTTCTAAAAGTATGCCCTCCACTGTTATTATCTGTGGAAAAAGAGTGTTTTATAGGTTATTAAAAAAAAAGAAAGGATAAAGTGGGCAATGTACTCGGAGTTTCTGCACAAGCGAAGCTGCCCCAGGGCCCTTGGATGAGAAAGAAGCCGAGGACTGGAAATGCGCTCGCCACCTCTGACTGCAAGGAAGACGGAAGCAGGGGTTGCTCCCAGCCACCTGCAGTTCTTGGTCCTCATTTTCTTTTTTCCCTTTTCTCTTCCCCTCCCTCCTTCCCTCCCTGGTGTTGATACTAGGGCGTAAGGGCCTGGGTGCTGTCCTTAGCTGTTTGTTTTTTTTCCCTCAGGGCTGGCGCTCTGCCGCTGGAGCCGCAGCTCTGCTTCTGGCTCTCTGCTGGTTAATTGGAGAGGAGCGCCTCTTTCAACCAGGATCCTTCGGTCTCAACCTCCCGAGGAGCTAGGATTTCAGGTGTGACCCACCAGCGCCGGCACAGGCGTTGACGGTGATCTGCACAGGCAGGTTAGCCAGCCCTCGGTAGTCCCTAGAACTGGGTCTTGGCAGAATGCTGTCCTTTATGTTTTTAATGTTGCAAGACATGGATTAATGAGGTGTCGTTCGTCTGTGCCCCTCCACCCCAAGCAGCAGCCTTGCCTCGAGTAACTTAACTCAGCAGCAGGTAGAACGTCCAGCCCCACCGCTCTGCCCAGCCTGCCCTCCCCCCCCCTCCCCTAGCTGCACCTGCAAGCAGCCCTGCTTTCCCTACGTGAGCCACTGCATTGCCTTTTGTCTTGCTGCCCCGTGCGTGCGTGCGTGCGCGCGTGCGTGCACGTGTGTGCGAGCACGCACAGCACCTATACCGGGGCTTGAACTCGGGGCCTGGGGCGCGGTCCCTAAGACTTTCTGTTTGAGGCTGTGCTCTACCACTGGAGCCACACAGCATTATTTCTGCTTTCGGGTGGTTAAATGGAGAGTCCCGTGGACTTCCCCGCTCAGGGTGGCTTTGAACCACAGCCCTCAGATCTCAGCCTCCTGAGTAGCTAGGACGACGGGCCGGAGCCTCTGGTGCTCGCTTTGCTGTCACCGTTAAGGATACCAGATGCTGTGGAAATAAGTGGCTTCTCACTGTAGTTGTTATTTTCAACATAGCGTTTTTCACATAGCAATGTGAAATTAGGCCTTTTCTTTTGTTCTTCTTCCCTATGGTTTTACCCCTCTTGTCACTGTATCTGATTTTGGTACCCTGGGTATTATGTATACATTTGTCTGAATCGGGAAAGGGAACATCAAAATGGAGAAACAAATGGTAAAAAGCAAACCAGTGCAGCAGCAATACTTACAAGTTAATATGCCGTAAACCAACTGTAAAATGGGGCGGGGGTGGGGAAGGAGGGGGGGGGAAGGTGGGAGAAAAACGAGGGAGGAGGTAACAAGCTTGACAAGGTATGTCCTCACCGCCTTCCGTAGGAAGCAGAAACCCCTCTGCACATCACCTTGACAAAAGTAAAGAATATCAGAAAAGCTTCGGCTCCTGCTCATAAGAGCACGCAGCCGCTTAGAGTGCGGTGTTTACTTCAGGGAGGTCTCCGCCATCACTGCCTCTGCCCGGCTCGGGAGCTCAGCCCCTCAGAGCTGAGCCGGGGCGCGTTCCCACCAACCACAGCCGCCACCAACGGTAACAGAGCACACTGTCGCCCGGAACACGCCGCACCCTCAGCGTGTGAAGTCCTTTTAAAGTAGTGAATTCCTCTTCTCATTCAGTCACTGTACACGGACATTCCAGGTTAACACATGGCTTTATGAGGACAGTGCATCTTGATGCCCATCTCGCCCAGCCCCACCCAGCCCCCTCTGGTTTTCTGGTCCTGTTCCGCTTCCTCATTCAGATAGAGTCTTAACAGCCTTCTCTGCCTGAGCTGGCCTTGAACCAGGATCCTCCCGTCGTGGCCTCTCCCGAGTCCCTAGGATGACAGGCACCAGTCTCGACCCCTTGGAGATTTGTTAGGGCCCTTACACTCCATCCCCTGACAAGCGGGGACCGGGCTTCCATCGTAGCGACTGCACTGGCTCTGGAACGAGGGCCGCGCTTCCCCACCCCTCCCCCCTCTGTCCATGTACGCGGCCCTCCCGTTCCGTGCTCAGCCCCGGCGCTAGGTAGGTCACCCCTCGAACCCCGGGGAGAGAAGTGCGGGAGGTGGGCGCCCTCCCCGGCTGCGCGGGCGCTGGGCGCCTCCGCTTCCCCTGGCTGTGGCGGGCGGGCCGGAGCGGCCGGTGATGGCGGACGGCGCTTCCTGCCGTTGAGCGGGGCCGTGACGTGACGTCGTCCTGCCTGCGTGCCAGCCCCGCCGGCTCCGTCCTCCTCCCCACGGCTCCGTCACCCCGAGCCCGCGGAGAGAAGGCCATTTCCCCGGAAAGCCATTCACCCTCGGAGCCACAGCTGAATGAGCCTGGGCTAGGAAACGAGGGGCGCGAGCGGGGAGAGGCCTTCGGTGACGTCGTGGTAAGCGGGCCTCGGGTGAGCTGGGGGAACGGACGGGCAGCCGCCGCCTCTCCCCCTCCCTCCCTGAACAAGCACGGGCCAGAACCCCCTCCGGGGGCAGTGGCTTCCCGCAGGCTGGCGTGCTGGAACGACGGCCACGGGCAGGGGCGAAGTCGGGGCGTCGCATCTGATGATGTGTTCCTGAGAGTCGCACAAAGGTCGTCTTTAATGCCATGTGTTTGAGTGGCTCATAATTCCTCCCTCTGGCTGGCACAGTAGGAAAGCACAGCGACGCCATCAGTGACTGAACGCAGGTGCCGTAAAGCTTTGCCCAGTGCCGGCCGGAGCTTGAACCCTCAGCCTCGCGCTTGGCAGGCAGGCCTTGCACCCCTGAGCAATGCCTCCAGCCATGTGTCTTGCTGCTTGTGTTTTAGCTGAGGCCTGGGCGTGCCCAGACTGTGGCTCCCCAGTGCGGTTGGGGTGACAGGTGTGCACTGCTGCCATCCACCCTCCCCCCCCGCCCCCCCCTCCCGCCGTGAGAGGGAGGCTTATGACCTTCTCTGCCCAAGCCGCCCTTGAACCAGGATCCTTCCGTGCAGCCTCCCGAGCAGCCGGGACTGCGGGCACCAGGCATTTATTACTCCATCCTTGAAAATCCCTTTGTGCAGCCACAAATAGAGGATTTATTACATCACTGTCATTAGAATAAGGACTGGCTTTACAGCGTGATGATTGCACTCGCTCTGGGACAAAACCTGGAGATATATATATATATACATATATATATATATATATCTCAAAACCACTTTTCCAATTTAATAGCTCAAGAAAGAAGATTGTCCCTAGGGGAAGTGTGACACAATTTTACAGTTTACTCATTGTACAATTGTCCTTCACTGCCGAAATAGGAGGAAAGAAAGATAAATGTGGAAGGAAAAATTTTAAATACCTAAGCTTGAAGGTTATTAATGACAGGATGAAGAGTAAAACTGATACAGTGTATACAGAATCGTATTCGGTGAGAAAAAGGAAATTGGTTTTAGCAAGCAAAAAGCAAAGGGGAAAAAATAATATAGAAGAGAACATTAGAAGAGAAGACTGAGCCCAAATAAGTAATTCCTAGTTGGAACCGAAGAACGGGCTGTAGATTTTCACAGACTTCAGAGCGCATTGCTCTAAAGTGCTCCGCAGTTCGAGCTCGTTAGGAGACGAGTCTGGTTCCAGCCGTCCAGCTGCAAATCCCAGGCCTCACTCGTTACAGAGGCAGGGCACTAGTTGGAGGAGCTCCGGAATCTTCCTGACCGCTGTTGGAAGAAAGCTTGGATCGGGGTAGATGTCAGCCCCTCCGCTGGCCCTTCCCGAGATTGTTCCGTGGGTAGCGTGAAAGCCACCGACCACTCCCGCCCGTCGCCCCTTGGGCCCACCCGTCCCACCCGTCCGTGCGCTCGAAGGCAGGGACACTGGTGCGGCGCACCTTCCCCGCTTTGCTTTTGCACACTCTTCCTTAGGCTGTTGGGTTGAAGGCGAAGTCTCAGCAGAAACGTGGGGAGGCCCGGCGTGGGCCGAGTGCCGAGGCGACTCGACCGCTGACCTTTGCCACTGTGCACGGTTGGCTCGCTGAGCTGGCTAGGAAGCATCCTCATGTATGCAGGCTTTTCATTCCGTGCCCTTAGGAACACAGCACCAAAAACCACTGGCCGTCTCGAAGGGGAAAGCCCTTCTTTATTCACATTCAAGAAAGAGGCCCTTTGCTCTGCCCCTAACTACTCAGTTCCAGCCCTCCACCCTGTACGAACATGAATAGAGTACAGAATGAACCGGCGCTCAGATTTCGCGTTGACACAGTAAATGAGAAAGACTGTGTCATTAAATCTGCCCGTGCCCACTCTAGGCTGTTTTTGTCCTCACCTCGAATGTTCTTGCTGTGACCTACTTCTGCACATAAGAAAAATGAATTTGCGTTCCTCCTTGACACGGTGGCCACGGGTCCCTCCCGTGTGGCCGGGCAGTGGTGGCCTCCTGAGGATAGCATTCGTTATTTCCAGCCGGCCGGGGCACCAGCCCCGTTGTGTCCATACTTGTCTTCTGAGATGATCGCCGCGCTCTCATTATAGGGGATCTTGTGGGACTCGAAAATCATCACGTGAAAAGTTAGTGAGCCGAGGGGCTCGCCGGGACCCCAGCCTTGCGTGCTGCGTGCCTCAGCGTCCCGAGTGACGCCGCTGACATCGCCACGGTCACCGCTTGCTCATGAAGGTTGTCCGTACGTTCACATTTCCAGCGGGCAAACTGATCGCCCGATTCCAATCCTTGAGATCTGAGGACGATACGCGGACAGGTGGCGCGGAAAGTCACCGCCGGGGAGTCCGCGTGTGCTGTCCACGGGTCCCCTCCTGGCTGAGCTCGGGGCCGCAGCCCCTCCGAAGCGGTGCAGAGAAAAGCTCCTTGCGAAAGTTCTAGAGATGAAAGCCGAGCACTCGTGGCTCACGCCGCAGCAACCCTAGCTACCCAGGAGTCTGCGATAGGAGGGTCTGAGTCTGAAGCCAGCTTGGGCAGCAGAGTCTGTGAGACGTTTTATCTCCAATGAACCAACAAAAAAGCCAGAAGTGGAGCTGAGGCTCAAGTAGTAGATAGAGCACCAGCCTTGAGCAAGAAAGCAAAGGGACAGTGCCCAGGCCCTGAGTTCAAACCCCAGTAATCTCAGTCTCAGTGTTCTCTGTCTCTGTCTCTCTGTCTGTCTGTCTGTCTCTCTCTCTCATACACACACACACACACACACACACACACACACACACACACACGGGTTTTCAAGATTTGCTCATTTGGGGTTAGGATAATTTGCCAGATAACATACAAGTATTAAGGTATTGGGGTTGAAAATGTGAAAGCCTTTTTTTTTTAAATCTCTGTTTCACAACAAAGTAATTTCCAGTGATATCCCTGTAGAAAAGTAAGCCTGGGTTCTAGTTGGATAATTAAATGACATAATCGTTTGTATGATTGTGGTGTTTGTTCATTCCCATTAGCAGACGTTTGCCACGAAGTTGCCGTGTGGACACGCCGTGCCCGCTGTCTGCCGGTGGTCCTTGGCATTTTGGAGTCGGTGGTATCTAGGAACAGGTTAGATGTCAGCAAGGAGCGGCGCGTGGTCCCTCTCGGTGTCTCCGAAGCATGTCACACGCCAGGCCGAGAGTGGAAGTTCCCTGGGGCTTTGTGCCTTTCTTGAGAAGTAGCTCTCTGGAGGCGGGACCGGTGTTGTGTTTGAACGTGAGGATGGCGGCCAGCTTGTCAGGTGCCTTTCTTGCCCCCACTCTCCCCTTCCTAGAAGTGGGTGCGTTAGGCGGGGACGGGGGTGGGAGGGAGGGCACGGCACTTGTTCCTTCCCCGGGACGGAGCACGTGTACCCCCAGGGACATGCGCCCGGAGCTTGTCAGCCTTCCAGAAGAATTGAGTTAATGGGCTTCAGCGCTCAGCCCCGGAGTCGCGGGGAATCCGTGCGACGGTTAGAGACGAGCAAAGCAACTAGAGTTAGGGAAGGGAGGGAGGGAGGGAGGCTTCCGGGCAGTTTCTCCAACTTGGGGGTCTAGTAGGCCCCACCCAAACTGTAGAGCAGCAGACGTGCGGGCTTGGGTTCACGAAGTTCCGTGGATGGAAACTGAGGACCAAGTTCCGGGCTGGGGAGAGGCCCGCCGGCCCCTGGGCGGGGCTCGAGGTGCTCAGCCTGGTCGCGGAGAAGCTGAGGCCACCGGCACGGCGGCCGGCCCGGACCCCCGATGGGAAGGCAGACCGCGCGCAGCCCCAAGCCCCCGGGAAGACCTGTTGACGGAATTCCGTCTCGGGAGCACCCTCGGGAGCGCCCTGTGCTCTCCCCTCCCCCGCGCCAGCGTCTTAGCTGGTAAGCGGGTCCCCGAGGGCCGCGGCGCCCGCGGCGGGCTGCCCTGTGCCAGCGTGGACGAGCCCGCCGGGTCGGCGTCGGCCGGGGAAGGCAGCCATCAGTCACACAGGGACCTTTGTTTAACTTGCATTTTTTTAAATTCGGTTTTGTGTGTGCGCGTGATGGAACTGGGGCTTGAACTCAGGGCCTCACACTCTTGCTCGAGGCTGTGCTCTACCACTTGAGCCACAGCTCCGCGTCCTGTATGTGCAACAGCCCACGGCACGCATCTACAATCCTTGCTATCCGGAGGCTGAGATCTTGAGGATCGAGGTTCAAAGGCAGCCTGGGCAGGAAAGTCCCCAAGACGCTTACCTCCACTTAATTAGTGGAAAGTTGGCAGGCACAGTGCCGAGGCCCTGGGTTCAACCCCCAGGACCAACACCCCCCCCCCAAAAAAAAAAAATACAGAAGGGCAGTAAACCTACTATTTTGGACACCTAGAATCCCTTCCTACCCTACCCCCAGGCAGTTTTTGTTTGTTTGGCTTTTGTTTCCGCAGTACTGGGACCTGGACTCCGGGCCTCTCGTGTGATGGTTAAGCATCCTGCCATTCCCCCAGTCCTTTTGCTTTTTGCTTGCTTTTCAGGCAAGGTCTCTCCCTAATCTTGCTGGGCCAGCCAGGAGCCATGATCCTCCTGTCCCTGCCTCCCGTCGCTGAATTCTTGGGGAGACAACCGCGCCTGGCCCTGAGCCTCATTCACCTAGGAAAGCTGTGCAGACAGCTGGGTATAGAAGCGCCTTCCCCACTGTCGTTCCCTGGGGCCCAAAGAAGCCAGAGCTCAGGGCAAGCCCGTCTCTTCCTCCGACGCCCTTCTGCCAGTGTGAGGTGTGCATCTAGGGTCTCTCTGCTTACAGACTCTTCCCTGGGGTTCTTGTGGATTCTTTCGCCCTTCCTTTAAAATAGCTTAATTATGATTTTACGATCCCTGTTTATCTTCAGACTTAAAAACCGCACGATGTTTGCTTTAAAATGGATCTATTACCATCTTTTCTTTTTGAAAGATTCGCAAAGGGGTTTTCAAAGGAGTGTCTGTGTGGTAAATGACCAGAGGACATAAACATCTGGTTACAATTTGGTTCCTCTCATCAATCCTTAACTGTTAGTTGAGTTTTTCCAAATCATATTATTTTTTTAACTGAGCTGACTGCACTTTGTCAGCATGACTTACAACGCTTTCTGAACCTAAAACTTCTTTCTAAGGTTTCAGGCCAGTTTCCCAATCTATCCTGTTGTCTTTTTTTCTCCAAAGAATCATTTCTGTTCTAAGTAGGGTTTTCATTTGTTGTTCTGACTCTTCTTTCTGCTCTTTACAATAAATTTGAAAGGGGACGCGCTCTCTCTTAGCATCAGCTAATCATTAAAGCTCAAAAATGGAAATATTTGCCAGGTCCAATGGCTTACGGGTAATTAGAACCATAGCTACGTCGGCAGTTGACATCTGATGATCATAGTTTGAAGCAGCCTGAGCAGAAAAACCCTGGAGACTCTTGCTTTGAGTGAACCAACAAGGAGCTGGAACTGAAGGTGTGGCTCAAAGTGCCAGTCATGTGTAAAGAGTCTGATCAAGAGCTTGAGGGCTGAGTACAAACTCTTGTACTGGCGCGCACACACACACGCACACACAACTGGAATAATACAGATTTCTTCTTCCAACTAAGTTACCACAGCAGTTTTCTCTCAGCATAGTAGATAGGGATGGAAGGTAGTTTTTATGATAAAATGACTATTATCAGTTAGGCTTAGAGGCAGAAACTTGGTTACCATGAGTAGCATTATTACCAGCATATGGCCATCAGCAAAAGTTACTTCTCTGAACCTGAGTTCCTCACTTAGAATCTGGAGACACAAATCAATTAGATTTTTTAACTCAAGCGGATTTTGTAGGGATTTAGTGAGATTGCAGTCATGCCTGGCACCTAATTTTGCAGAAGACCAAAACATCTAAAGGGAAAGAACAGGAACTCAAATGTTTGGAGAATGTTTACACTTATAGCAATTAAATAAACTCTGACAAAAGTATTACAACATCATTTTTAAAAGTTAAAATTAGCACTAATTAGAAGAAAACGATCTTCATTGGGGGAAAATGTGCATCAGGTTATCATAATATCCCTGCTTTTCACTTGAGAGAGCCTATTCTGGTACTCTCCCCTAAGGGAATAATCCATATGGAAAACCAGGTGTGTAAACAAGGCAAGAATTATTTCAGCACCACTTAGCAGCAACTTAGGTTTATAGCAGGTTGTTATTGGTCGATCGTTGTGCAAGTACTTAATATAAGAATAAGGACTTACTAAGCAGTATGGAAAAGGTTCTAAACTGCACATATACCAATATTCAAACAGTTCTGGCATGATAAGGAGGAAAAATAAAAATATTATAGCATCTTCTGCTTCTTGAATTTTTCCTGTCCTCGTGTTACTTTTAAAGTTAAAGTAGGAGTTTTAGTTTAAATATATTCTGTCACTAAATGAGTGTTCTGTGACTGGAAAATCTGCTGTGGCTTCTTGAGTCCTAGAAAACAAGGGAATCTTTCCTAATTTTTCCTGCAAGTCAATAGGAACGCAAATGTGTTTATGGTGCTAAGATCTTTCACCAGGCTGTCAGCCTAACCATGTGAAATACAATGGCGGTCTCATGTAGCTATATTTCGAAATTCACTGTCTGGATGACAGGGGTCATTCCACTAAGGAAAATGGGCGCTCATTCCTATACTGAAAGACTTTGAGTCATGCATTTTGAGGCTACAGCTGAAGGTAACTGGAAGGAAATCACCTGGATAAGATCATTTGACAAGCAGTACAGACAGCACTGTGAGTGTGTGTGTGTGGTGTGTAGGTGTGCATGTCAGTACTGAGGCTGGAACTCAGGGGGACTGAGTGCCGCCCCTTAGTGTGTTGGGCACTGTGCTCTGCCACTTGAACCCCACTTCTGGCTTTTCTGGTGGTTAATTGGAGGTAAGAGTCTCACAAGCCTTCCTGCTCAGGCCGACACTAAGATGTTCAGTTACTATTGAGATAATGTGGATCCGCATGGAGTTGTGAGAAATAATGCGGAAAAGCTCCCTGTAATCTTTGCCCTGTGGCCTGTAACGTTTATGTTGCACATAACTGTAGTACAGTCCTAACCAAGCTCTTGGCGTGGGCCTCATTCCTCAGAATGGCTGCCGACATCTGTTTAAGTGACAGAAGCCAGCCATCTACTATGGAAAGCTGTTTGGGTCCCCTGCTCCCAGGACTTCGGGGAAAAGAGTGGCTTCTTTTATAGATTGTATACGTTTTCTTGATCAAGTCCTCTTTCCTCATACAATGGAAAATATTCCGAATAATTGATATAATAGAAAAAGACTCTACACTGTGTGGTGGGTCTGGTCCAAGGCATGTTACCAGCGAGAGGATTACACTGAGCTAGACCAGTCCTGCAATGGCGGCACTGTGGCTTTGTGCCAAGTTATTCCACAGAAAGAAGAAAACAAATGGGCTGTGTGTGTGTGTGTATATTTCTTGAGGTAGCACTATTTTATGTCCTGCATTTTAACACCACCCACACAGTATCATTGCTTCCTCATAAATCTGTGTTGTGCCTGAGGCAGCGCGTTTTTATGCAGCACCTAGAGACCATTGCTCTGTGTAAGGCCTGCCCCATGGGTGTGCTGCCGTTTGTCAAGATGCTAATTTGCTTTGCATAACTGGAGCGTCAGAACTGCTTGTTCTCCACGGTGTTTCAGTCACACCACCCCGGGAGCCAGCAGTGTCCCTCCGTCCGCTGGTCCTGAGAGAGCCGCTCAAAGCTTGCATCCCGAACTCCCTTGCTGTGTGGAAGCCTAGGGCTGGACTCCGTGACTGGCGTGTGGGTCCATGTCTTCTTCTTCGGATGGACAGAGGGCATCAGCTGACCTTGCTGCCGCCTCCTGCCTTCTGTGGCGTGTCCCAGTGGCAAGCGTCACTCGTCGACCCTGGACCTGGACGTCCCCCTGGAAGCCGGCTAAGCTGTGCCTGTCCCCAAGGAGACTAAGACTGGCACTCTGCAGTTATATGCAGCCCTTACGAGTGGATGCTCAGTAGATGAGTGCATCAGGACAATGTGGTGCATACACACCATGGAATTCTGCGTCTCCATCAGAAAGAATGACATCGCCCCATTCGTAAGGAAATGGAAGTGAAGTGAGCAGACCCAAGAAACATGGACTCCATGGTTTCCCTCATTTGTAACAATCAGTAAATGTCTAAGATAGTCCCTAGCAGAGGATCACAATAGCTCAGTAGCTGTGTACTTATGACCGTAGAAGTGATGCTAATCGAAATGAACTCCAAGACATGGAAATAAGAGGCTTTTCTTTGTTGTGTTGTTTTATGTACTGTGTGGAAGCAATAATAATAATAATGAAAGTATGTTAAATATATATGTATATAAGGGATAAATGTATGTGCAAAAAACATCCAAGGTGAAGGTTTAAGTTCATCTCTAGATAATTCATCTTACTTATTTTTTTCCCTACTTAAAAAATTTCTCTTCAGAATGGTGCAGACCCAGTGGGAGGGCAGCCCGGCCCCCCTCCCTGGTGGTGCGCGTCCCCCCCCCCCATTAACTGAGCACACAGTACCCCGCCCGTTTGGAGTGAGGAGGCCTCCTCCTGGGCCCGCGCGCTCCTTCCAGACGCTGCACCCTGCCGAACCTCCCGCCTCCCCCTGCCCAACCTCCCCGCCTCCCCCTGCCCAACCTCCCCGCCTCCCCCTGCCCAACCTCCCCGCCTCCCCCTGCCCAACCTCCCCCGCCTCCCCCTGCCCAACCTCCCCGCCTCCCCCTGCCCAACCTCCCGCCTCCCCCTGCCCAACCTCCCCGCCTCCCCCGGCCAGCAGAGTTCACCGCGCGGCCCTCCCCCGCCGCAGGGGGGCTCGGAGGCCTGCCGGCCTTCCGGTCCTCACCCAGCAACCATGCGCCGCTGCTCGGCGGGTGCTGGCGTCCATCCTGAGCTCCGCCACCTGCTGGGGTCCGCTCGCTGCCTGGCCGGTCGCCCCTTCCCGGCCGGTCAGGCACGCAGGGACGGCACGGGGCCCGTGAGGCCGCCCCGCCCGCCCGCCCCCTCCGAGGCGGCCCACCCAGAGCAGCGCCGCGGCCCCCCCGCGACGGCACGGGCCCGAGAGGCCGCCCCGCCCGCCCGCCCCCCTCCGAGGCGGCCCACCCAGAGCAGCGCGCAGCCCCCCGCGTGCCGCCCCGCCCGCCCGCCCCCTCCGAGGCGGCCCACCCAGAGCAGCGCGCAGCCCCCCGCGACGGCACGGGGCCCGAGAGGCCGCCCCGCCCGCCCGCCCCCTCCGAGGCGGCCCACCCAGAGCAGCGCGCGGCCCCCCCGCGTGCCGCCCGCCCGCCCCCTCCGAGGCGGCCCACCCAGAGGCAGCGCGCAGCCCCCCCGCGTGCCGCCCGCCCGCCCCCCTCCGAGGCGGCCCACCCAGAGCAGCGCGCGGCCCCCCCGCGTGCCGCCCGCGCTGCGCAAAGACCTTAAACGTAGTTGATAAATAATAGAGAAGGTCCGATTTCTTTTTTTTAAAATGGAGTGTACATTGATGTTGAATGTTTCATTCTATAAATGAAGCGTGTGTCCTCGAAACTGGATTCTGTAATTTACAGTGTATCATCTAAAGCACACAAGACAAACCCCTCCTCTGCGCTGTGAAGACAATCTACTGCAAAACTGAACACGAGCTGTATCGAGACAGAAACACGACTGCTAAAAAGTGAAAAAAGAGAACTGTGCTCTAAATTTCACAGTGCTCCTCCAAGGGGCCTTTGTGTACGTTGTGCAGAATCCTTTCACAAGCCTGGTTTATGGTTGTCCCTGTCTTATTTAGCATCCTCGAGAACACTTTACAGAGCTTTGAAAAAATGAAAATTTGGTCTTGGCCCCCCAGCCTATCTCTTTTTTGGTTGAAATTCCACATCCTCTTTGACAACTAAGAAGTTAACAATATGGCTTTGTTAACTAAGACGAAAGAATAACTTAAAATGTTTAACATGCTACCCATACGTACCCAAATATTGTAGACATAGCATCCGGTCAAAGCCGCATCAGTCAAATTGGTCATCACTTTATTATGATTTCAGAACATTGTTTTCAGTTGACTCACAGCAGAAAAATTATTTTTAGACATCTTACTCCCCAGGTACCTAGAATTCAGTCAGATTTTACAGGCATAGAGAAGAGTCCCTATTTCCTTGTGTTTCATAAATTATTTGTGCTTTGTAACTGTACATTCCAGAAATGTAACAACCAACAGAACATCATGCAGTAGCAATACTTGTATAGTTTGAAAGCTTGTAAAAGTTGTACTTTGGGGAATAAAACAAAAGAAGAAAGAGAGAGAGAGAAAGGAAGGAAGGTTGCTTGGTTTTTCTTGGTTTAATGGAATAAAATTATCCTCTCAAAATAAATGACAGCTAGAGGAAGAAGCAATTTTTCTCTAAAAATAAAGCTAGGAAACATAAAAATCAGCTTTTGAAATATGTTAACTCACTGTGTTTTAAATAAGCATAAAAATGCATTCGCTGTGTATTACCCATTCTGAACGGTGACTGCAGTTTGGTTGTTGGTTGTTACCGAGTCCTAAAGAATTGACAGTGTATCTGGCATTCAGAGCTAAAAGCTAGATTAAAAAACAAAACCTGGGAGAGTTGGGAGCTGGTGGCGCACACCTGTAATCCTCGCTACTCAGAGAATTGCCGTTTGTAGCCAGCAGCAAAGTCCTTGAGACTCCCATCTCCAGTTAACCCCCAAAAAGCACGTGGAGCTGTGGCCCAAGTGGTCCAGCACCAGCCTTGAAGCCACTGAAGCTTTCCTTCAGCGCTCTGCCTGTGCTAAGGGCGAGAGTCAGAATACGCTTAATGAACTCTGCGGAGTTTTCACAAGACCCAGGCAAGCCCTATTTGGATTACCGTCTTGCAGGTGGTGGTAAAGGTTGAACGGACCAACAGCCAGCCACCTGCCACAAGGCAGAGGATGAGGTTCATGTGTCCAGTCACACCCCGCCTAACACGGCGCGTTTGAAGTTGAGTGCTGCTGCTGCTTTGTTTCCTTGGTGGGGGGGGGGGGGGGAGTGCCCTGTGCATGTTAGGGTATTTAATGATATCTCTGCCAGTAGTGACACCTCCCACTTGCTGGCAGCCAAACATTCCTTAACACCCACTGAATGCTTCCTGCTAGACACAGTCACCCCAAGTTGAGAGTCACCGGTCTGATTCCAGAGCTCAAGTTCTTAATGACATCCATGGTGCTATTTCTTAGTATTATCATACTGAGTGGCTGCTCTTGGTAATACATTATGCTGTCATACTTTATAGAGTTAGAGAAGAGATAATGAGCCAGGTGCCAGTGGCTCACCCCTATAAATAACCCTTAGCTACTCCGGAAGCTGAGATCTGGGGATCGTGGTTCAAAGCCAGCCTAGACAGGAAAATCCCTAAGACTCTTACCTCCAATGAACCACCAGAGAATTGGAAGTGGAGCTATGGCTCAATGTGGTAGAGCACTAGCCTTGAGTGAAAAGGTTCAGGGACAGCACTCAGGCCCTGAGTTCAAGCCCATGAGTGACTGAGAGAAGAGAATGGTTTTTTAATGCATGTATTGGCATTCTCTTCTGAAGCAGGAGCTTCCTGTTCCTGGAAACCTTTTGTGTGAAATCGGCGTGTCGTCTGTCACCTGTCGGGGGCGCTGTCCACAGCGAGCCCCATGCCGGGCCTCCGCGGCGCTGGGCTCCCTCCCGCGTAGAATCCTGTGTCCTTTCCTAGCAGGACACATAGAGATCTGTGCTGACCTCGTGGAGTCCTTTCCCATCCGGTCCTGTTGACAGGCTCCAGTTAGAGTAACTGAGAAAAGGAAGGAGGCGTGGACTTTCATAACCATTATCTCGTGTGATCATCGCCACAGCCCTTGAGGTTTGTGTCGACCGGCTGTGTTTCCAGCGAGCTGTGGCCTTGTCCCCTTTCTCCTCTGCCTGCCCCTTCGGCCTTGTGCTCCACTGCGGGACTTGGTGCAAGAACTCAGCAGCAAGCAGGTGTGGAAACAGCACGTCCTGGGACGCCCTTGGAGCTGCTCACCATCGGGGCAGCGGCTTTCCCCTGAGCACAGGTCGTGAAGTCCCGTCACGATTCCTGTGTGTGCCTCTCTCCCCATTACAGCCCCCTCCGAAGCACAACTTGCTAATGTCTGTGATTGACTATTTGTAACTCTGTTGTTAAAACCATTGGGGAATTAGATGCCTTTGAACTGGGCCTCGTTAATCGTTTGGAAATAGTTCCCACCTAGCCCTCTAGACTTTGAGACAGTAGTTTTTTCCGATGACTTGCTCTAGACAAGCCTCGTAAGTACAGCTGCGTGTGATGGCCCACGGTGCCGGGGCCTGGACTCCTCCGCGAGCCGGGGCCTGGACTCCTCCACGAGCCGGGGCCTGGACTCCTCCGCGAGCCGGGGCCTGGACTCCTCCGCGAGCCGGGGCCTGGACTCCTCCGCGAGCCGGGGCCTGGACTCCTCCGCGAGCCACGGCCCTCAGTGTGCGCTGGGGGAAGAGAACCGGGCCGCTTCCTGACGGTGTAACTGTGGCTGCTCTGAAGTACATAGGAGCCATCGCTCTGGATCACTTGAAATTAAAAAAGACAAATTGGTTCTTGGTGTAAAATGTAATGTCTGGGGCTGGGAATATGGCCGAGTGGTAGAGTGCTTGCCTAGCATACACGAGGGCCTGGGTTCCATTTCTCAGCACCACATATATAGAAAAGGCTGGAAATGGCGCTGTGGCTCAAGTGGCAGAGTGCTAGCCTGGAGCAAAAGAAGCCAGGGACAGTGCTCAGGCCCTGAGTGCAAGCCCCAGGACTGGCAAAAAAAAAAAAAAAAGTGTGTGTGTGTGTCTACGTTCATACATACACACACATATATATACATACATAGATACGTATATCCGTACACACGTATAGTCTGATTCTACAGTTATTTTTCTTCTGGGATCAGAACCTCATTGACCAGAAGACCTAGTTTTCGCTTGCTGTGCGTCACACTCTGTCAGCAAAGCATGGTGGACTTTTCCTTTCTTTTCCAGGTGGCCTTTCTGAAGATGTAACGGGAGCCAAGGCGTCCTCGTGCCCCAGACTGAGGGCGGCCCAGGGCCCAGCCGTCGCTCCGTGGGCACCGGAGGCAGCGGAGGAAGGAGAGCCGCAGGGGGAGAGCGCCCTGCGTGGAAGCGTGGGGCGCCCTTGTGTGCGTGTGTTCTCTGGAGGAACGCTCACCCCGACCCGCACGCCCGGGGCCGGGGAGGGCGTGGACGCGGCGTCGGCTTCCCCACCCCCCCCCCAGAGGAAGGCGGGGCCGTGCGGGGGCCGCGCTGCCCGCACGGAGACCCCTGTGCCGTGGACGCGGGGCGGATCCCCCCCGGGGCTGCCGCCGTCCTAGGGAATCGACTTGTAAAGCGCCTCGGGGGTCACTCGTGTGGAGGAGTTGCGTGGAACGCTTGGTGCCGCGCGCACTCGGGCGATCGTGAGGGGTTCCCCCGCACAGGCAGGCCTCCGCGTGCCTGGCTCGTTCCTCATTTCTGCTGCCAAACGCCCTTGCCGATCCGCGGACGTGGCCGCCGGCTTCGCGGTGCGCGCCCGGCGTGGTCCTCGTCTCGTCTACCGGAGCAGGCGGAGAGGAAGATGCTGACGGAGCCCGCAGAGCGCAGCCGGTCCTCCCTGCCCGGCCTGGCGATGCCCCTCGCTCCCATCTCCCCCCCCCCCACATGCCCTGGGCCCCTCACGGGTCCTCCCTGCCCGGCCTGGTGATGCCCCTCGCTCCCATCCCCCCCCCCACATGCCCTGGCCCCTCGCGGGTCTCCCTGCCCGGCCTGGCGATGCCCCTCGCTCCCATCTCCCCCCCCCACATGCCCTGGGCCCCTCGCGGGTCCTCCCTGCCCAGCCTGGTGATGCCCCTCCCTGACGTCCCCCCCCACATGCCCTGGGCCCCTCGCGGGTCCTCCCTGCCCGGCCTCCTCTTCCTCAGACACCTGCGTTTTCTCTCCCTTTTGTCCCCAAGCCTGTCCCTTGGCTGTGGTTTGGGGATCCCGCCCTGCTGCCTGTCTTGCCCCCCCGCAGGCGAGTGGGGCACAGGGCTGGGGAGGGCAGGGCTCCCACAAGCACAGGGGACACCCTCGAGCTCTCCCAGCCCTCCTCAGCTCCTCTTCACTTCTGCGCCCACACTCCCAAACGCCTGGCAAGGGTCTTGGTGCTTTGGATTCCCGTCGGCCCTCGGGGGGGGCCAGGGGAGTCAAGGGAGGCGTGGGGGGCACCGGGTGTGTCGCAGTAGTGTTGGTGTCTGTGTGCCCACCAGATAGCAGCACCCCTTCTCCCCTCTCCCGGCTCCGCTGAGCCGCGCTGCCGGGGACCGGGGCAGGTGCCCGCACCCGGGGCCGGAACCACAGCCCGGGGCGCCGGGCGTGGGGACTCCCACTCACTGAGCGTGCGGTGTTGTCACGGGGCCTAACCTTGAGGACGTTCTTGCTCGTATAAACAGTGCCTTCTTCATGAATAACTGACGGGTGTGACTTTCTGGGCGTTCTCGGCTTGTATTCATGTCCTGGTGGAGACTAGAATAAATTAGAACGCAGCAGAGTTGAGCCTGCATATGCAAAGAGTTTTCATCCGAGGTCCCTCCAGAGCGCCGTGACCGTGCAAATGCATGTTTATGGTTTAAATAGCAAAGGTGCCTAGGATTCAAGGAACAACTGTCAAACACTCAGCTGAGAATAATATTCTGGTTTACTCGTCTTGGATCTTAGCGGGAGCAGAGTCAGCCTCCTTTCTGGTGGTTGTGTGTGGGCTACAGAGGCATAATCCCTTTGAGAAACAGATGGGTGGGAAGGAGGCCACACAACACACACACACACACACCAAAGTCCTTGTTACTGTGATTGCAGTTGAGTCTGACATGCAACTTAAAAGCTCATCACAATGAGCCAGGCACGGGTGGCTCACGCCTGTAAATATCCCAGCCACTCGGAGGGCTGAGCGCTGAGGATTGTGGTTCAAAGCCAGCCTGGGCAGGAAAGCCCACGAGACTCTTCTCTCCATCCAGTGAACTACCAGAAAACCCAATGAAGCTACCCGTGAAGTTGTAGCTCAACGTGGTAGAGTGCGAGCCTGGAGCAGAAAGGCTCAGGGACACCCCCCAGGCCCTGAGTGCAGACCCCGAACAACCACCACGTGAAGCTCACCGTGGTGAAGCTCTTAAAGTCACCCGTCTCCCGGGCTCTTCCGTGGAAGGCAGAGGCCGTGCGCTGATCTCTAGCTGTTCACACTGGCGGGTGGGTGGAACCTGCGTCTGTCAGAGTCCTTGGGGACACAGGGACCCAGGAAACAGGAAGCAGGGAGCTTTGGTATCTACACTGGCTAAAGAGAAATTTCCTGTAGGGTGTGTGTGTGTGTGTGTGTGTGTGTGGTGTGTGTGTGTGTGTGTGTGTGTGTGTGTGTGTGTGTGTGTGTGTGTGTGTGTATGTGTGTGTGTGTGTGTGTGAGAGAGAGAGACAGGCACAGAGCTTTAGAGGAATTTAAACAAACCATGCCAGGAGGACTAGAAAGACAACAGGCTTCGCAGTCAGCCTTTTGAGCTAGTTTCCCATTCATCTCCTGTGTCCTGGGGTATAATTCCAGATCGACTCTCTAGCGGTTCTAGAAAACAGGACCACGGAATTTTGACTTCCTGTTAGGGAGGTGGTCAAGGATCTGAGACATAGTTACTAGACTTAAGTAGCTCCTGGCCCATTTCTTTTTAATATCTCTAAGGTCAGCCCTGATTAGGTGATTCTATGAACCACTTAGTGTAAAATTCCAGTAGCTAGATATTGTTCACTGGCCACCGATGATCACAAGTTCATCATTGGACAGCTACTAAACGTCAGCATTGCGGGCAGATTCCTCAGACCTCCTGTAGCTACGCCCTCAGGAAAGGAAGCGCCGTGTTTCATTCTCATCCTCACAGTATCAGAGAATGGTCAGTCCCGCAAGGACCAACGAAGCCGGTTGGGGGTGGGAAGGGCGGTGCTGCGAGAGACCGGAGAGTTGAGGAGCACGGGGCGGGCACGGGCAACCTTAGCGTCCGTGGGCAGGTGACGCCTGGAGTCCCAGCTACTCGGGAGGCAGAGGCCGCTATCCCGAGGGCTGCGGTCCGAAAGGCGCCCGGGCGGAAGCCGTGAGACTCCGCTCTTCACCTAACCAGCCAAACACTGGGCGCGGAGGTGAGTGGAAATAAACCAAGGGATAGCCTGAGGGCCCGAGTTCAAGCCCCGGGTACTGCTGCCACACACAGAACGCGACTGGAGATGCATTAGGAAATGCAAATAAGTTGGTGTGCAGACTGCACCTTGCTCCATTTGCCACAAGTAGCTGGGCTAAGTAAAGCCACCAGTGTTAGCGTGTGTGAGTGCATTGATTCTAGAAAAGGGATCTGACTCGGCCCGGGCCCTGGTGACTTGCCTCGCCGTAGCCCTCGGGGAAATGAGCTTGCTGAGTAGCCACTGTGGTAGAAAGCGCTGACCGCGTGCAATAATTTTGCATGATGAATGGATGCAGCCCCGCTGTATCTCTGTACATACATTTTTTTGTTCTTAACGTGGGACAAAGATTAATTAGGACCCGCGTGCTGCAGGAATGCAGGATTTATTGATGACTGGTAGATCTCGGTCTTTACTTAGAAAAACTTTCATGTCGGAGGTATGGCTCTCGCTAATTGCTTGTCGAAAATTCTATACACTGTTAATCAATTTAAATCCAAAAGACCACCCAGTGTGACATGCCGAGAGGATTCCTCATTGCACCCTTAAATGCTTCCAGATTCCATCGACTGAGTCAGTTCATCATCTCTATCTGGGGGGGGGGGGGGGAAGAGGAGAGAGTTACATGGAAGAAGTAGATTGTGAAGTTATAAGAACTGATGTCTGAGACCATCCTACTATTCTTGGGGAAAAAAAATGCTTTGATATTCACCTAGGGATAAAATACCAATCAACCTTCAATCTTGCCACGGGTAAGTCAGGAAACCCATTTTAAGAGTTCCAAGTGGACGCCAGGGCTCTCGGTGTTCTGGTGTGATCAGCAGAATGCAGGACTTACATCCTGGATCTGACCTAGCTCCTCCGGGAGCCCTGGCCGTGACCTTGTGACCTTGGGCGGTCTTTCTGGTCAGCATGAGGAGGGTTGGCCAGAGGCTGTGCTCTCCATCCAACATCACCCGATATTTTTTAAATCCCATTTATTATTATTTTTTAAGGAGTTGTACAAGGGGCTTATAAGTTAATAAGTCAGATTTTGAGTACAGTGTTAACTGGGCAGTTTTACCCTTCGCCTTCCTCCATCTTTCCCATCGCTACCCTCAAGTTACAGGGTTCTTGATCATTCTTATATATTATTAACGTAGCGTGTATTGAATACAATGATTGTATTTGCTCATCCTTCCTACCGCCATTCATGTGTCTTCCTTTCCCCAACCCCCCAAAAGAAAAAGAAAACCAAATGAATTAAAACAATTAAAAAAAAACAAAAGCCTGTTTCTATTTCTTAGACTTTGCGTGGATGAACGGCACTGTGGATGTGAGAGGAGTTAGGCCGCTGGATTCCCCCTCGGCATAGCCTCCTCTAGTCCACGTGCTTGCAAGTCTGTAAGGCCGTGTGTGCGTTGCTGTGTGATTGTAGGAGTGATTGTACTCGCGCACTTTCCCACCCGCGGAGCAGCAGGGCTCCTTTCTCCCCGCGTCCCTGCCCACCTTTGTTTTTGTTGGAATTCACCATGTCGGCCAGCCTAAGCGAGGTGAGACGGAACCCCACTGTCTGCTTGATTTGCATTTCTTTTATGGCCAGGGATGT